>NC_091283.1:93388441-93600941 GCF_032444005.1 Ranitomeya imitator
AGTACAGGAAACTGCGCTCTTGTGTTATCCCTTGGCAATACCCTGTTAGTGCAGGCCGTCTCATGACCTCATTTCATGTTGGCCGGTGCGGTTAACGATGGCCATAAATCCCAGACCCACAGTGGCTTTTCCTAAAGTCACACTGCGGTGCTGGGATTCGTGGCCTTGTGCAGTAAATATGTTCGCCGCTCACACATGTCCTTACACCTGCTTCAGACTGGGCGGCCTCAGCTGATCCCTTATCGCATGCCGCGGCCATGAGGCCGCACAGTCAGAAGAAGGCGGAAGGAGGGGAGTGAAAACAGGGGAACATATGCACTGCTCGTGCCCATCAATCACACCCTCGCAGTCAAAATATATGAGACAACGGGGGGCGTTGTGTCGGGCAGGGGGGACGCACAGGCACAGCCAGCCAACCAATGATGTCAGGAGACGGGCAGCGCTAACAATGGGGGTGCTGCGTGTCATTAAAAAGGAAAGTCACACCTCAGGGACATTGTAATGGTCTGTAATGAGACACATTTTGTACGTGTTGAGTTCCACGTGGGCAAGGAGAAAAAGTCAGCCACCTTGTACAAATGCAGCAGTACTGCTGTACAAGGTGGCTGATATACATAGAAACACCTGTGGGTGGGGGGCAGGCTCCCTTCAATTTCAGTTCATGTGCCTGCGTGGCGTTTGCAGGTCACGTTGCAAGCTACACAGCAGGGGAACAGCTGGCGTTGCTGAACCCCACTGACACATTGACTGGTGTTTTTCTCTGTGCAGATTGCATGTCCGGGCAAAAACTAGCGGTGTTAGAGCCCAGGGTCAGCAGGAGGAGGAGGAGAGGAGCAAAGTGTAGGCCGAAGCCTGCACTGGTGGCAGCTTTTGGTCGGTTGTGCCAGCGTGGCTTGTGCTGGACACGATGCCGGCTACACAGCGGGGGAACAGCAGGCGGTGCTGAACCCCACTAACACATTGGCTGGTGTTTTTCTCTGTGCAGCTAGCATGTCCGGGCAGAAACTGGCGTTGTTAGAGCCCAGGGTCAGCAGGAGGAGGAGAGGAGCAAAGTGTAGGCCGAAGCCTGCACTGGTGGCAGCTTTTGTTCTGTTGTGCCAGCGTGGCTTGTGCTGGACACGTTGCCGACTACACAGCAGGGGAACAGCTGGCGGTGCTGAACCCCACTAACACATTGGCTGGTGTTTTTCTCTGTGCAGCTAGCATTTCCTGGCAAAAACTAGCGGTGTTTGAGCCCAGGGTCAGCAGGAGGAGTAGAGGAGCAGAGTGTAGGCCGAAGCCTAGTTGAACCAATTTCAAAGGTTACCTTTAACCCCCCCCTCAGGTGTTGCAAGGTACAAGAGCCACACCTTGTGCAGCATTAATGCTGCACAAGTGAAAGGTTGCTCTATTTGTTTTGCTCCTTGCACACGCTGACTAAAACACGTACACTATTTAGCCCATTATACTGTCAAACAGTTGTGGAGGCGTGACTTGTCTTTTTAACGAGACGCAGCACAGGTGTCAAAATTTGCACCTAGGTACTGGGCGCAGATTCCTGAGCGTTGTTATTTGCTGTACAGGAGTCTGCGCTATTGTGATCCCTTGGCCATGCGCTGTGAGCGCTTCCTGTCTTCTGACCTCATTTCATGTCGGCCGTTGCGGTTAGCGATGGACATGAATCCCAGACCCACAGTGTGTTTTCAAAAAATCACACTGCGTGGCTGGGATTCGTGGCCTTGTGCAGTAAATAGGTTTGCCGCTTACACATGTCCTTACACCTGCTCCAGACTGGGCGGCCTCAGCTGATCCCTTATCGCCTACCACGGCCAGGAGGCCGCACAGTCTGAAGAAGGCGGAAGGAGATGAGTTAAGACAGGCGAACATATGCACTGCTCGTGCCCATAAACCACACCCTCGCTGACAAAATAAATATGACAACGAGGGGCGTTGTTTCTAGCAGGGCGGATGCACAGGCGCAGCCAGCTAACCATGATGACAAAAGACGGGAAACGCTACCAAGGGGGGTGCTGCGTATCATTACAAAGGAAAGTCACACCTCAGGGACAGTGGAATGGTCTCAATGAGACACATTTTGTACGTGTTGAGTTCCACGTGGGCAAGGAGAAAAAGTCAGCCACCTTGTACAAATGCAGCAGTACTGCTGTACTAGGTGGCTGTTATACATAGAAACACCTGGGGGGGTGGGGCCAGGTTCCCTTTTAATTTCAGTTCCTGTGCCTGCATGGCGTTTGCAGGTCACGTTGCCGGCTACACAGCAGGGGAACAGCTGGCGTTGCTGAACCCCACTAACACATTGGCTGGTGTTTTTCTCTGTGCAGCTAGCACTTCCGGGCAAAAACTAGCGGTGTTTGAGCCCAGGGTCAGCAGGAGGAGGAGAGGAGCAGAGTGTAGGCCGAAGCCTGCACTGGTGGCAGCTTTTGTTCTGTTGTGCCAGCGTGGCTTGTGCTGGACACGTTGCCGACTACACAGCAGGGGAACAGCTGGCGGTGCTGAACCCCACTGACACATCACCTAGTGTTTTTTTCTGTGTAGACAACACTTCCAGGTGGCAACTGACAGTGTTGAAACCCAGGGAATCAAAGAGGAGCAGAGTGTAGGCCGAAGCCTGCAGTGGAGCAAGTTGAAAGGGAACCTTTAACCCCCCCCCCCAGGCATTTGTTGCTGAAAGAGCCATCTTGTACAGCAGTAATACTGCACATGGAAAATGGTGGCTCCGAAAATTATGCTCCTTGCAAACGCTGAAGTACACACTCATATAATGTGTCCCCTCACACCGTCAAACCATCCCGGAAGTGGGACTTTCCTTTGTAATGTGACACAGCACAGCCGTCATTCCAACCCCCTTGGTGCCGGGCACCACCTCCTCAACGTTGTTTGGTTCTGTCACGGAGCCCGCACTGTAATGTCATCCCTTGGCCATGCACAGTTAGCGGTGCCCGTCTTCTGACATCATGTAGGTGTCAGGCTGGCAGTGCCTGTGCGTCCAAGCTGCCCGAGATCCAACCTTGCAGTGTCATCTAATGTAGTCCCACTGCGGGCCAGGGATCCATGGGCATGCGCAGTGCATATCATCGCCTCTCACTCACCTCCTTCCTGCTTCTTCAGACTGTGCGGCGTCACGGCCGTGGCATGCTATTAGGGATCAGCTGACGCCGCCTAGTCTGAAGAAGCGTGAAGAAGGGGAGTGAGAGGCTAGTATATGCACTGCGCATGGCCATGGATACCAGGCCCACTGTGGGATCACATTAGACGACACTGCGAGGTGTGATTTCGGGCAGCGTGGACGCACAGGCGCAGCCAGGACGACAACAAATGATGTCAGAGGACGGGCAGCGCAAACTGTGCATGGCCAAGGGATAACATAACAGCGCAGGGTCCATGACGGAATCAAACAACGCTAAGGAGGCAGCGCACGGTGCCAAGGGGGTAGCAATGACGGCTGTGCTGTGTCACATTACAAAGGAAAGTCCCACCTCCGGGACGGTTGGACGGTGTGAGGGGACACATTACATGAGTGTGTAGTTCAGCGTTTGCAAGGAGCATAATTTCAAGAGTGACCTTTCCCTTGTGCAGTATTAGTGCTGCACATGGTGGCTCTTTCAGTAACAAACGCCTAGGGGGGGGGGGGGACAGGTCCCCTTACATTTTAGTTGTGCCAGCGTGGCGGTCGCATGACACGTTGCCGGATACACAGCTGGGGATCAGCTGACGTTACTGAACCCCAATAACAGAGGAGCGACTGTTGACTGTGCACACAGCACTTCCAGGCACCAACTGGCGGTGTTAGAGCCCAGGGACAGCAGGAGGAGCAGATTGGAGGTATTGCCGCACACACAGCTGGGGATCAGCTGACGTTACTGAACCCCAATAACAGAGGAGCGACTGTTGACTGTGCACACAGCACTTCCAGGCACCAACTGGCGGTGTTAGAGCCCAGGGACAGCAGGAGGAGCAGAGGAACAGAGTGTAGGCCGAAGCCTGATTGGAGCAAGTTGAAAGGAAACCTTTAACCCCCCCCCCCAAGACGTTTGTAGCTGAAAGAGCCATGTTGTGCAGCACTAAGGATGCAAAAGGAAAAGGTTGCTCTTTTAATTATGCTCCTTGCAAACACCGAAGTAAACACTAAAAATGTGTCCCTTTATACCGTTAAACCGTTCCGGAGGTGCGAATTTCCTTCGTAATGTGACACAGCACAGCTGTCATTCCTATCCCCTTGATGCCGTGCGCTGCCTCCTCAGCGTTGTTTTAAGCTGCCACGGAGCCTGCGCTGTTCTGTTAGCCCTTGGCCATGCCCAATTAGCGCTGCCTGTCTTCTGACATAATTTGGTGTCAGGCTGTCAGTGCCTGTGCGTCCACGCTGCTCCAGATCCCACCTCGCAGTCTCATCTAACGTAATCCCACTGCGGGCCTTGGAACCATGGGCATGCACAGTGCATAACCTCGACTCTCACTCCCCTCCTTCCCTCTTCTTCAGACTGTGCGGTGTCACGGCCGTGGCATGCTAGGGATCAGCTGACGGCGCACAGTCTAAAGAAGGCGGAGGGAAATGAGCGAGAGCCCGAGGGGAAGATATGCACTGCGCATGCCCATGGATCCCAGGCCCGCAGTGTGACTCAATCAGAAGACACTGCGAGGCGGGATCTCGGGCACCGCGGCCGCACAGGCGCAGCCAGCCTGACACCAAATTATGTCAGAAGACAGGCAGCGCAAATAGGGCATGCCCAAGGGATAACAGAACAGCGCAGGCTCCGTGACAGCTTAAAACAACGCTGAGGAGGCAGCGCATGGCACCAAGGGGGTAGGAATGACGGCTGTGCTGCGTCACATTACGAAGGAAAGTCCCAGCTCCGGGACGGTATAACGGTATCAGTGAACACATTTTATAAGTGTTAAGTTCTGCGTGTGCAAAGAGCTAAAAAAAAAGAGCTACCTTTTCCTTGTGCAGCATTACTGCTGCACAAGATGGCTCTTTCAGTAACAAACGACGGGGGGGGGGGGGGGGGGACAGGTTCCCTTACATTTAGGTTGTTGTGCCAGCGTGGCGGTCGCAGGACACATTGCCGGCTACACAGCTGGGGATCAGCTGACGTTACTGAAACCCAATAACACTGGGTCGTATGTTTTTACTGTGCAGCCTGCACTTCTGAGCCGCAACTGGCGGTGTTGGAGCCCAGGAATAGCAGTTCAGGTGGTAGAAAGATGAACACAGCAGGAGACCTGGATGACACCCAATTACTTAATCAGGCAGAGGAGTGGCAAATTCCTGCGAGATCCAGGCCTGGTTCATTTTCAGGAAAGTAAGCCGGTCAACGTTATCGGAGGATAGTCGCATGCGACGGTCTGTTAGTACACCACCTGCGGCACTAAAGACACGTTCCGATAAGACACTAGCCGCAGGGCAAGCCAGCACCTCCAATGCATACTGGCTTAGCTCTGGCCATGTATCCAGCTTAGAGACCCAAAACTTGAACGGGGAAGAGCCGTCTGGGAGTACAGTAAGAGGGCAAGCCATGTAGTCTGTCACCATCTGACGGAACCGTTGCCTCCTGCTGACTGGAGCCGCCGGTGATGGTGTAGACATTTGGGGCGGGCACACAAAAGTGTGCCAGAGTTGTGCCATACTGGGCTTGCCTTGGGCAGAGGCACTGCTTCTGCTCCCTCTTTGGGCAGAGCCTCCCCCACTGCCTCGACGCACTGAGCTGCTTTGTAAAGCACTAGCAGCACTCCTCTCAGTTGGACAGGAGAAGATGATGGAATTCACCAGTGTGTCGTGGTACTCCCGCAATTTACGCTCCCGGGTCAACGCAGGGATGAGGTTTTGGACGTTGTCCCGGTAGCGAGGATCGAGGAGGGTGAACACCCAATAATCAGGCATGTTGAGAATGTGGTCGATGCGGCGGTCGTTTCTCAGGCACTGCAGCATGAAATCCACCATGTGCTGCAGAGTGCCAACCGGCCCAGAAACGCTGTCCCCTGCTTGAGACATGATCTCTGCCCGCTCGTCATCACCCCACCCTCGCTGTACACACTGACCACTGGACAATTGTGTCGCTCCCTCCTCTGGACGGAGCTCTTCCTCCTCCATTGACTCCTCCTCATCCTCCTCACAAATTGGCCCCTGCGTACCCCTTTGTGAGGAACCACGTGGCGCTGACTCTCCAGAAGCTGATGGAAAAGGTGACTCCTCATCCTCCACCTCTTCCACCACATCATCCCTTAACCCTTGCAAAGTTTGCTGAAGCAGGCAGATAAGGGGGACAGTCATGCTGACTAGTGCATCATCTGCACTTGCCATCCGCGTGGAATAATCAAAAGGACGCAAAACCTGGCAGACGTCCTTCATAGTGGCCCACTCTGTGGTTGTGAAGTCTGATCGGCGCTGACTGCGACTTCTTTGCGCCTGATGCAGCTGGTACTCCATAACTGCTTGCTGCTGCTCACACAACCGCTCCAACATATGTAACGTGGAATTCCACCGGGTAGGTAGGTCACATATGATGCGGTGTTCCGGAAGGCGGAATCGGCGCTGCAGAGCAGCAATGCGGGATCTGGCCAAGCTGGAACGCCGCAAGTGAGCACACTCTAGGCGGACCTTGTGCAGCAGGGCATCAAGATCCGGATAGTCCCTCAGAAAACTCTGCACAACCAAATTGAGCACATGTGCCAGACATGGGATGTGAGTGAGGTTGCCAAGGGCCAAAGCTGCCACCAGATTTCGGCCATTGTCACACACTACCATGCCTGGCTGGAGATTCGCTGGCAGTAACCACACATCGCTCTCCTGCTTTATGGCATTCCAGAGCTCCTGCGCTGTGTGGCTTCGATGCCCCAATGAAACTAGTTTCAAGACGGCCTGCTGACGTTTGGCCACGGCTGTGCTCATGTCGGTCATAGGTAAACGTTCACGGGTCCATGTGGGGGTGGACTGTGACGGATCCTGCAGAGAGGAATCAGAGGAACTGGTGTAAGAGGAGGAGTCGATGCGTACAGACTGGATTCCTGCAATCCTTGGAGTGGGCAGGACACGTCCTGCGCCACTCGCACGATCTGTACCTGGCTCAACAACATTAACCCAATGGGCAGTGAGGGAAACATATCGCCCCTGTCCATGCTGACTGGTCCACGCATCGGTGGTGAGGTGGACCTTGCTACTGACGGCGTTCAGTAGCGCATGTTTTATGTTTGCCTCAACATGCCTGTGCAGGGCAGGGACAGCCTGCCTGCTGAAGTAAAAGCGGCTGGGCACCTTGTACTGTGGGACTGCCAATGCCATCAAGTCACGGAAGCTGTCAGTCTCCACCAGCCTGAACGAGAGCATTTCCAGGGACAACAGTTTGGCAATGCCTGCATTCAGAGCCTGTGCTCGGGGGTGGTTGGCCGAGAATGCCCGCCTTTTCTCCCATGCCTGTACTACCGATGGCTGTAGAGTAGACTGGGAGTGTGAGGATGACTGGGAAGGTGGTGCTGTGGGTGGAATTACACAAGGTCTCTGGGAGGAAGCCAAACCAGCTGTGCGTGAGCTGGAGGAAGAGGCAACACGAGCTGAAGAGGTGGTAGCTGCCGCTGTTGGTTGGCCTACATCTTCAGTGTGTTTCTGTAACTCCACCGCGTGCCTGGTCCGCACATGTTTCCACATATTTGTGGTATTGAGGTTGCTGACATTTTTCCCTCTTTTTACTTTATGATGACACAGCTTGCATTTGACAAAACAAATGTCATCTGCAACTGTGTCAAAAAAGGACCAGGCACTGCAAGTCTTGGGAGCGCCCTTTTTGGCTTTGGAAAGAGACAGGCTCCTAACGGGTGCCAAAGTGGAGGCTACAGGCTCCGCAGTCTTCCCCCTCCCTCTCCCTCTTTGGCCCGTAAGAGGAAGCTCTTCCTCTGAGCTGCTCCCACCACCTTCCTGTTCCTCACGCCACGATGGGTCAAGGACCTCATCATCTCCACTACCCTCTGCCACCAACTGCTCCTCCTGGGTAGTCTCAGCAGCACAGTACGCACGAGAAAGCGGCACCTGAGTTTCATCATCAGATGCGTACTGCGCTGTGGTCACCGGAGGCACTGGCCCACCTGCCTCTTCAGAGTCAGAGAGAAAAAGCTGTTGGGCATCACTGCACACTGCCTCTTCTTCCATTTCTCCAATGCTGCTTGGCTGGCCCCCTGTTTCCAAGCCAAGAGATTCAGAGAACAGAAGTAGAGACGGCTCCTGTCCTGGGCTCTCTGACTGCCTGGCCAATTTGGCAGGTGGTGAAGAGACAGATGGCTGCTCTCCAGTGCTCTGTGCCTGAGAGGATGTGGCACTAACTGAAGTCGATGCCGAGGCGTTAGCTGCCATCCACCCGACAACGGCTTCAATTTGGTCTTCACGCAGCAGCGGTGCACGGCGCTCTCCGACAAAGCTGCGCATGAAGGACTGTTCCCTGCTGAAACTGAGTGACGACGAGTCACCGGCGCCCGCAGCAGGCACAGAATCACCACGTCCTCTCCCTGCTCCTCTCCCTGCTCCGCGCCCACGCCCACGTGCCTTACTCCCTGCCCTCTTCATCTTGGTTGACAGATAAAGATAAGCAGAAAAGTACTAAGGCCTTAGTGTGCTTATTCCTGTAATGCTCCTCCTAACAGGTGTAAGAAACACTAATGTTGTAAATTGTGGACTAAACTTTATTATTTTTCAAATGTGGCCTACACAAGTGTAAGTTGTGTTTGGTGAACTTAACCTTTTTTTTGGTGCAGATCGGGCTACAGAGCTAGTTTAAATCACACGGAGACCGTGCAGACAGCCGTAAACGGCGCTGCAAGGCCAAGAAACCCTCCTCTAGGTTATCCTATATAGTGTTTTTCCACTATTTAGCTGGATACAAGTGGAAAGACACTAATAGGAATTTTTTTTTTCAAATTTTAAACTGGCTGCACTATTTGAAAAAAAGGAAATTGTTTTTCAAGGTATGAGGCAGTAACGCACCCTGAGCTGAATCCAACCGGCTATGGCTGCACACAGACTACAGGGCGAGCTGGGCTCACACGGAGACCGTGCAGACAGCCGTAAACGGCGCTGCAAGGCCAAAAAACCCTCCTCTAGGTTATCCTATATAGTGTTTTTCCACTATTTAGCTGGATACGAGTGGAAAGACACTAATAGGAATTTTTTTTTTCAAATTTTAAACAGGCTGCACTATTTGAAAAAAAGGAAAATTTTTCTCAAGGTATGAGCCAGTAACGAACCCTGAGCTGAATCCAACCGGCTATGGCTGCACACAGACTACAGGGCGAGCTGGGCTCACACGGAGACCGTGCAGACAGCCGTAAACGGCGCTGCAAGGCCAAAAAACCCTCCTCTAGGTTATCCTATATAGTGTTTTTCCACTATTTAGCTGGATACGAGTGGAAAGACACTAATAGGAATTTTTTTTTTCAAATTTTAAACAGGCTGCACTATTTGAAAAAAAGGAAAATTTTTCTCAAGGTATGAGCCAGTAACGAACCCTGAGCTGAATCCAACCGGCTATGGCTGCACACAGACTACAGGGCGAGCTGGGCTCACACGGAGACCGTGCAGACAGCCGTAAACGGCGCTGCAAGGCCAAAAAACCCTCCTCTAGGTTATCCTATATAGTGTTTTTCCACTATTTAGCTGGATACGAGTGGAAAGACACTAATAGGAATTTTTTTTTTCAAATTTTAAACAGGCTGCACTATTTGAAAAAAAGGAAAATTTTTCTCAAGGTATGAGCCAGTAACGAACCCTGAGCTGAATCCAACCGGCTATGGCTGCACACAGACTACAGGGCGAGCTGGGCTCACACGGAGACCGTGCAGACAGCCGTAAACGGCGCTGCAAGGCCCAAAAACCCCCCTCTAGGTTATCCTATGTAGTGTTTTTCCACAATAGAGCTGGAGACTGGTGGAAAAACACTAATAGGAAATTTGAGAAAAAATGTGCAGCAGGCTGCACTAAGAGCAAAAAAGAACAACTGTGTGAGGCAGTGTGAACCCCCCCTGAGCTGAATACAACCGGGTATATGGCTGCACACAGACTACAGAGTGAGCTGCACACACACACACACAGAGACCTTGCAGAACGCTGTTAAAACAGCGCTGCAAGGCAAGAGCAAGGTGAACAGTGAAGAACACACAGCGTTTTGCTAAATTAGCCTTTGGAAAGGAAAATAAAGCAATTAGCTAGCTCAACTGGCCCTCAGTTAGAACACAGCGTCCTGTCCCTAACTGAAATCACAGCAGAGTGAGCGCAAAATGGCGGCAGCGCTTTTTTATAGTGCAGAGTGACATCATTTCAGCAGCCAATCCAAGCCTTGCCAGTACTTACATGCCCACCATGCTAAACAGGATGTGCCCACACTTTCATTCATTCCTCATTGGCTGCTGCGTTCAATTTGAATTCTGGGAACTTCCGATTCCGGTATCCGATACGCGGGAAGTATCGGAATTCAGTATCGGAATTCCGATACCGCAAATATCGGCCGATACCCGATACTTGCGGTATCGGAATGCTCAACACTACACCTCACTATGGATCCGATACCGATACCCGATACCACAAAAGTATCGGATCTCGGTATCGGAATTCCGATACCGCAACTATCGGCCGATACCCGATACTTGCGGTATCGGAATGCTCAACACTAGTGATGAGTTAAAGGGGTATTTTCAAGTTATTAATTTGCTTCTATTCATTGGAAAGCATGAAAATAAGTACATACACATAGTAACATAGTAAGGCCGAAAAAAGACATTTGTCCATCCAGTTCAGCCTATATTCCATCATAATAAATCCCCAGATTTACGTCCTTTTACAGAACCTAATAATTCTATGATACAATATTGTTCTGCTCCAGGAAGACATCCAGGCCTCTCTTGAACCCCTCGACTGAGTTCGCCATCACCACCTCCTCAGGCAAGCAATTCCAGATTCTCACTGCCCTAACAGTAAAGAATCCTCTTCTATGTTGGTGGAAAAACCTTCTCTCCTCCAGACGCAAAGAATGCCCCCTTGTGCCCGTCACCTTCCTTGGTATAAACAAATCCTCAGCGAGATATTTGTATTATCCCCTTATATACTTATACATGGTTATTAGATCGCCCCTCAGTCGTCTTTTTTCTAGACTAAATAATCCTAATTTCGCTAATCTATCTAGGTATTGTAGTTCTCCCATCCCCTTTATTAATTTTGTTGCCCTCCTTTGTACTCTCTCTAGTTCCATTATATCCTTCCTGAGCACCGGTGCCCAAAACTGGACACAGTACTCCATGTGCGGTCTAACTAGGGATTTGTACAGAGGCAGTATAATGCTCTCATCATGTGTATCCAGACCTCTTTTAATGCACCCCATGATCCTGTTTGCCTTGGCAGCTGCTGCCTGGCACTGGCTGCTCCAGGTAAGTTTATCATTAACTAGGATCCCCAAGTCCTTCTTCCTGTCAGATTTACCCAGTGGTTACCCGTTCAGTGTGTAATGGTGATATTGATTCCTTCTTCCCATGTGTATAACCTTACATTTATCATTGTTAAACCTCATCTGCCACCTTTCAGCCCAAGTTTCCAACCTATCCAGATCCATCTGCAGCAGAATACTATCTTCTCTTGTATTAACTGCTTTACATAGTTTTGTATCATCTGCAAATATTGATATTTTACTGTGTAAACCTTCTACCAGATCATTAATGAATATGTTGAAGAGAACAGGTCCCAAGTAGAATTACAATTAATTTGCTTTTTTCTATCTGCTGTCATTTTCCTGCAATAAAAGCTTTTATCTTTCATAGTGTACATCTGGTTTCCATGGAGCTTGGTCACTAGTGCCTATCTATAGCATGGCTGGGACTGTGAAGTAGTTACATTCCAAGAGATATGTTAACTACTTACATCTAAGCCATCTCTCTGCAGTCCATTGCCTGGTCTAATCTTGTCTAATCTGCTATCTTTCTCCTTTACAATATGTTTATGCTTTTTAAATTCTTTTCAAGATGGCCCTACTAACACTTCCATCGATATACTAACAGCTAAATCAAATAGTCACATCTGCCTTCTTATTCTACTTGACCTCTCTGCATCATATGACATTGTGGATCACCAACTCCTTGTCATTGGTCTCAAGGATACCACTCTCTTGGTTCTCTTCCCACCGATCTGTTCCTCCTCCAGTGTACCACTTGCTGGCTCCTCTTCCTGTCCTCTTCCCCTTACTTTTGGATTCCTCCATGTTCAATTCTAGAGCCCCTCTTCTTTTCTCTGTACACTGTCAGTACTATTATTATTATTATTATTTATTGTTATAGCACCATTTATTCCATGGCGCTTTACATGTGAGGAGGGGTATACATAGTAAAAACAAGTACAATAATCTTAAACAATACAAGTCGTAACTGGTACAGGAGGAGAGAGGACCCTGCCCACGAAGGCTCACAATCTACAAGGGATGGGTGAGAATACAGTAGGCGAGGATAGAGCTGGTCATGCAGTGGCTTGGCCGATCGGTGGTTACTGCAGGTTGTAGGCTTGTCGGAAGAGGTGGGTCTTCAGGTTCTTTTTGAAGATTTCGATGGTAGGCGAGAGTCTGATGTGTTGTGGTAGAGGGTTCCAGAGTAGGGGTGATATGCAAGAGAAATCTTGTATACGATTGTGGGAAGAGGAGATAAGAGGGGAGTAGAGAAGGAGATCTTGTGAGGATCGTAGGTTGCGTGTAGGTAAGTACCGGGAGACGAAGTCACAGATGTGTGGAGGAGACAGGTTGTGGATGGCTTTATATGTCATGGTTAGGGTTTTGTACTGGAGTCTCTGGGCAATGGGGAGCCAGTGAAGGGATTGACAGAGAGGAGAGGCCGGGGAATAGCAGGGGGACAGGTGGATTAGTCTGGCAGCAGAGTTTAGAATAGATTGGAGGGGTGCGAGAGTGTTAGAGAGGAGGCCACAGAGCAGGAGGTTGCAAACAAACTATCTGCAGATTTCATTTTTAATACCATATCTAAGATTATGATATGCATATCTTCTTTTGACACCACCCTCACATTACCACAAAATGTCAGTGGCTGTCTGTTGTCTTTAACATCATATCCTCTCTGTATCTGAAACTGAATCTTTCAAAAATGGAATTTCTTGTGCTTCCTCCCTCTACTAATCTACACATGCTCAGTATTCTTTGGGCGATTCTACAATAACTTCCAAAAAGCATGCTTGATGTCTGGCAGTTAAATTTTACTCAGATCTTTCTTTCTCTCCCTTTATCCTATTAAACTCTCACTCATGTCATCTACATTTCAAAAAAATCTCCAGAATCCAAACTTTTCTTACCTTTATGACTACAAAAACTCTTTACTTAATGCCCTTAAGGCCCCGTCACACTTTGCGACGCTAAAGCGATCCCGACAACGATACGACCTGTCAGGGATCGTTGCTGCATCACTATGTGGTCGCTGGTGAGATGTCAAACAGTGAGATCTTCCCAACGACGCAGCAGCGATGCGGCGACCTGTAGCGACCTGTACAACGATGTCGTTGGTCGTTGTGACCCTGTCACATGGCAGCTATTATGACGATTCAGACCTCGATGAGGGACGTCCTGTGTGATGTTGTAGTCACACAGGCGTGCATTTGCGTTGCCTTTTCCGCACCCATTCAGTTCCGATTGGTGGTTTGCAGATTAAGGAAAAATGAAAACGCATTTGAGACCCCAAACGATACCTACCGTGCACAAAATATAGGTGTCAGAAGAACCGTTGAAGAATAGATACATCAAAGAGGAGTCGCAGGCCGGAGAACTCTACAACGATCTGCAAACCACCACGCGGTCAGGTACAAAGGATGGAAGCGCTACTATGTCGCCTTCTGTTGAAGGCATGACCGCCAATCAGAACGCAGTAGCGACCACCAATCAGAGCGGAGGGGTGGGGAAAAGGCAACGCAAATGCACGCCTATGTGTCGGTGTCTGAGTCGTCAACGAGGTCGTTGGTAAGGTGTCAAACACAGCGATGTTTACTACCCAGCGGGACCTCAACGATCAAAAAAAAGTCCAGGCCATTCCGACACGACCAGCGATCTCACAGCAGGGGCCTGGTCGCTGCTACGTGTCACACATAGCGAGATCGCTGCTGAGGTCGCTGTTGCGTCACAAAACTTGTGACTCAGCAGCGATCTCACTAGCGACCTCGCTTAGTGTGAAGTAGCCTTTACTGATGCCTTTTCTCATCTAGGCTACCTCAACTCTATTAATTGGTGTCTATCTCTTATTAAACTCTCCACTTTCTAATCTATCCTAAATGCAGAAGCCAGGGTCATATGTCTGTCCATCTGCTACAATGATGCCTACACCGTGTCATTCATTGCATTTATTGCCCATCTGCTAAGGAGTACAATATGAACTTATCATTCACACCTTCAAAGCTCTCTACAGTTTTGCACATAGACTTCTCCAAGACTTCTCTTGTGTGTCCCTAGTTCTCTGGAACGCAGTAGCTCAGACAATCCAGTTAATTCCCAGTATCTGCAGTTTAAATTTGCTCTAAAAACACAGCTCTTTAGATAGGATAATAACCCTACCTCCCTAATCTATTTATTCCCTGTTCTCCATTCCTAAATCTCCCTCAGAATCTGTTCTGTTCTATTGAAGAGTGCTGCAGAATATGTTAGCTCTTTGTTGTTTTTTTCAACATTATTATAATTACACAGGTATGCAAAATTTGGGTTTACAATTTTTTTTTAATATCCAATGACAGATTCTTATGCCCTGATTTAAAAACTATCTCTATATTTAACCATCACATATGGATTTTGCACAAAATGTGCATGAAATTATATACAAGTTAGATGAACAAGTAAAATCTTTATTGTAGCCAAAAATGTACACACTATTACATATAAAAATGTATTAAACATTAATTCTGCAACTTTTTCCTTTTCTCTTCACAGCTTCTCATGATATATTTTCTCTTATATAAGGTCAGCGCATCTTCTCATCTTCTCTGTGAAGCATCCAGCAGTGGAAGTCCTATCATGATCCACCTACCTTGGTATTATCATTCCATCTCCCTGATTTCCTGATAAAATATTTATCCTTACTCTACGCTATCATCATCACCAAGGTTTTCAGAAAAGTAGTCCAAATGGTAATGTAAAAAATGTAACTTCAAATTCATTAGACAACCCAAGGTTTTGAAATGTTTGAGTTTGTTCCCCATGATGACCTTAAATTTTGTATCTTTGTTGGTATCTAGAAGTTTCTTCTCGACTTCTGCGAAAGAATCAATTCACGACCCTTTTCCTCAACAGCTTTCGTTTTTGTTTTGAACTTGTCGTCCTTCCAGCGATCAAAGGTATGTACAAATCACTGCTTGCTTTTAAACAATTTTGCCCTTGCAGACCTGTGATATTATTACTATTTAGGGAGAACACTCATCCAGTAGTCTTCATAGTTAAAGAGAGAATTAGGTGGCTGTTTAAAGAGTTTGCTATTTTTGTTAGTAGCCAGGCTCAATCCTTCTCAGCCCTTAGCCACATGCATGTCACTTGACAAATAGTAAGGTTTTTAATATTACAGGTTAGGACTGTCCCAAATAGGGTTACTGTGGAGTAGTGGGATGGCTTTGATTTTTTTAAAATCAAAATTATGTTAACTAAGTACCTTAAATTATTTTCTTGCACTAATGCTGCTTATTTATTTACTACAGGGTATTTGATGGGCTCCCCATGCATGTGTTGTGACTGTCACACACCCATGACACATGCAGCTGCGGCACCAGACAGCTGATCAACAGGAGCAACCTAGGTATCCGGCATCTCTCTGCAGCTTATTTGGTAAGCGCTATAGGCTGAACTGGATGGACAAATGTCTTTTTTCGGCCTTACTAACTATGTTACTATGTATGTATGTATAGCTATTTGGATAAGGAGGAAGTCAAACATATTCGCTCTACTCTACTAGAGATGTCACTGGTGAGTCAGTGTATTACCTGTACACGTACATTATACAGTGTATACTGTATACAGAGCTCCTGTGTATAATATCAGTGGTAATCATATATTACCTGTTCACTGATACTATGTACACAGCTCATGTGTATAATGTCATCAGTGACCATGATATTACCTGTACATTATACACTACATACAGAGATTCTATGTATAATGTCACTGGTGATCATTGTATTACCTGTACACTGACACTTCATACAGAGTGCTTGTATATAAAGTCACTGGTAATCATTGTATTACCTGAACACTGACACTATATATCAGACACTATATATAGAGCCCCTGTATTTAATGTCAACAGTCATCCCTTTATTACCTGTACACTGACACAATACACTGTATACTTTGTACAGAGTTCATGTGTGTAATGGCACTTATTATAATATTATAATTGTGTTTTGTTTTTAATGATCAGTATTGTAGTATTCGGTCACTATGTGGTGCTAATATGTAGTATGGTCATGGTGTGGTGGTATTTGTCCCTTGTATGTGTTATTATTCCGCCATTATGTGATAGTAATATGTAGTATGGTCATGGTGTGGCAGTATTTGTCCCTTGTATGTGGTATTATACAGTCACTATGTGGTGGTAATTTGTGGTATTGTCATGTGATATTATTTGGTCCTTGTATGTGGTATTATTTGGTCACTATGTGGTGGTAATATGTGGTCCGGCCATAGTGTCAAGGTATTTGTCCTTTGTATATGGTGTTATTTTCATTTTAAAAATGTATGTAACTCATTCCCTTAAAGAAAAATATAGAAAATTATACCTAAAATAAGTATTGGGTATTTTAAGAAATGTTTAATAGGTTCGAGTAGTGCAGGGTCCGACCAAAAGAGTCTACCTTGTCGTGGAGGTGGCTTAAAAAATTTTTTGCCAAAAAGAAAAGCTGATGGCTATATGTGTGATATTGTGTTCAATGGGATCTGTTAATATGTGATTGGTGAGGACGTGGTGCAGAAGTGGAATTTTCAAAGAATGGGTGGTGGGACTCTTTAAGGTTTGAGGGGTGGAGGTGAAGCTGGTGTGGAAGTGAAGCAGAGTCAAAGCCTGAGCAGTCTCAAGGTGCCCAAAAATGTTGCCAGTGTGGGACTCCGAAATTCCTGGTGGTAGCCCTGACAACATGTGCACTGTTGTTATGTGAATACCTGTTGTGACCAAGAGAGAGAAACCTGACATAACACCTGACATGGTGGATAATGGTTGAAAACGATGAAAAACATATTTGAGGCTTGCCTACATTTGTTTAAGCCAAAAGAAATATACATTTTGCAAATATCATAGTTCTTTTTATGCACATGTATCCACGTTTTACTCAGTAATGAAACCATATTTATTAGCACACTATTTTAACACAAAAGAATCATATCAATATTCAAGTTCTTACATGTTCTATGAGCAATAACAAAGCATCAAAATTATGTTGTTTTGTTTATTCTACCCCAGAAAGCATGAGAATAAAAAAGAAATCTTTATATAAAAAAACTTACTGTAAGCTATTATTTTCTACCCACACTCAGAGTAATTTAAGAGCTTCCCATGAAGGCATCTCCTAGAGTGTTAATAAGACAGGTATTTTGCAAACACAATGTTTATTAAAAATGAACTTAGTATTAAGTTGTAAAGCGGTGTTTTATGATCCTGCAGGGTTAAGAGGACATTTTTATCTTTTACAAGAGCTTTCAATTGAATCAAAATATTTAACATGTTCTGTGTAACCGACTTTATGTATAGAGCTATATTCATCCATACCCATGTTTAACAATGAATGGGGTGCTATATGGCTAGTAAGTGAATGTGGGTTCAATAGTAAGCTCATACTGTTCTTGCACAAGCGTCATCATTTGTCTACACCTGGCTTGATTGATTTCTGCTTTTCATACTGCTTGCAATCTAGATTTAACATATAATGCTTATTGTAAATAGTGTTTTTATTTCGGAAGGTGCATTTATAATATTCGAAAAAATATGTTTTCTACAATTCTTTGTGTAATTTTGTAAAAATGTGAGGATACTTGTAGGTACAGTATGTCACAGGGGTGATTACACCCTTCACAAGGTATGACACTTTGATATAATGTAAAGTAGTCAGTGTACAGCTTGTATAACATTGTAAATTTGGTGTGTCCCGTGAATTACTCAACAACCAGCTATTAATATATCAAAAAAGACCTATAGATTATAAAAATCAGGTCCCAGAATGCTAAGGTTCACAAAAGTAGAAATTTATTAACAACATACAGAATAAAATATTACTTTCATCATTTATAAAGACGTGCCTCCAATCCAATAACCGACTTTACATGACGTGCGGATATATCACAGTCAGAGGTATAATATTTATACAGAGTAGCACTTTTTATAGTTACTTTCCCTCAGTCTTGCTACTGATGGTACCGTGTATATACCATAAAGAGCCACTAGTGTATACAGGGGATCAATTTGTGCCACAATGAATCACATGTACATAAATCAGCTGAGTAATGGCTATTAACCTATAGTATTAATCCAGGTAGAATTCCCCCATGTAACACCAAAGTGACGTATTATCCCAATGATCCACAGGCAGGCAACTAGGGCTAACCCCCTAGGACATATCAGATGGTAATACAGCCTAAAACAAACATAGGCATGTCTCTCACTGCGTGACTACATGCCCCAATCTATGTGGCGTCCGGAGGGTTAAATACCATAAGTCTGCACAGCCATGGGCAAAAAATCATCAGTAACCTTGCTCACGAATCATAATTACCTCCGCACATGTGTCACAGAAAGCCGGTGTGTAACCCCTACGCGCGTTTCGATGTAGATCTTCGTCTGGGGGCGTGTATAAAAAGAGGAAATGAGGGTCTATTTAAATGAGACCTCAACCAATCACCGTAGTATCCATGAGCATGCGTGTTAAAGTACTGGCATTGCTTTATGCGCCGATGCCCAGTGACGCAGACATCACATGTCCACGTTGTCAAGCAACCAATGTGACTCACACAGCTGCCGCACACAATGCCGGCTGTCACCGCTATCCCATGCGTCCACGTGCTACGATGCGAACAGCAAGTGCCTATATTATTAAACAGCAAATACCGCCGCCTGAACCACCATGTAATAAAGTTCTACATAAGGCACTGCAACTACATTATGCGCAAAAGTGATTGGTGACGTAGAAGATACACGCCTGTGTTGCTAAGCAACCAAATAGCCGCCACTCAACCAACCAAAATCACCACAGTCTGCGCAAGCGCAGAGATAGACTACGCTCATGGTAACTCAATGTGGATGGATATATACATGGGACGCCAGATGACGCGGATGATACGCGCATGCTCACGTGCACCCAGTGGCACCACGTGACCAACAGCCAACATATGTCCATCACAAATCCAGATTGATACAAAAATGGACTCCACCAAGGGTAAACGCGATTGTGCTTAGAATATAATAATAGCCTAACTGCCCGTATGAAATATTACTACGGTGGTATATGACCCCCCCCAAAAAAATAAAATAAATAAATTAAAGGACATCTGGATTCGACTAAAGTCGTCATAATTGTCTATAATGTATTTACATATTGTACCAATATCAAATACACTGGGTGCACATATTGATCATGTTAAAGTGAATGTAAATCAGGGAACCCGGTCTTGTTGGCGCATGTCAATACGGGAGCCCATGTAAAAAGGGGGGTCCACGCGCCCCCGGAGCGACCACCCCAGCCTACCAGCCATAAGGGGTGGGGAGCCGGAGTGATACCAAGCCCAGGGGCGAGATAACCCAACATGTGGCACACGCTGACATGCGCACACCGGTTTACCTGAGAAAGGTAATGAGTGAAGTATACTAGTGGTAAATCACATAGTGTACGTAAAACTAGTAATTGTAACCATAAAGTGCTAGTGCTAATGTATATATAAGTGTCACCAATCTGGACTATAAAGCCATAAAGTCCAGATAGATGTTATTAAAAAACATACTGCCATAAAATCCAGGTAAGTATAAAAACCATACCACCATCTTCATAATCAGGGAGCTATCATGCAAAAAAGTGCTGTGTGCAAAAAAAAAAAAAAAACTTTAGACATCATAGATGACTTTTGTCGGATTATGTGTCCCATATTGATCTTACGAAGGAGAGAGTTTTTCATTATCCAATGCAATCGTCAAAAAGTCCTTTTTCTAAGAGTTCAAAGTACAAGGTCCTCCTTGACAAGCAGGTCAGGTATAAATCAAATGTCCATTCATTTCAAAACGGGATGCTCTAAGGTTCAAAGCAAGGTCCTCCTTGACAGGCAGGGTAGATACAGATCAAATGTTCATTCTTTTCGATACAATGCCAGTTTAAATTCATGGACCAGATACGAGGTAAATGTCCATCTTTGCTCATGATTCTACCAGCTTGATGGTATGAGGTTGAGGCTCAGTTGATGTTAAAACTATAAACTAATAATGTGAAAGACAATAAGGTTAAAATTAACATAAAACAAAAACCCACATAAACCCATAAAACTGTATCAGACAAAAAGAGGGACAAGAAGGAAGAGACAATTACAGAAAAGCTCCAAATCCTAAGGTTTCATTGAGACCTTGAGGAGCCATAGTGCCCAATCGGTATATCCACCGACTTTCAACTTGGGCTAGAGTTTTCCCAATATCCCCACCTCTTATCCCCAGGTTGACAGCGTCTATGCCTCTCACCACCAAGCCTGCAGCACTGCATGCATGATATTTCCTAAAATGCCTAGGCAGAGTTTTTAGGCTTGTTTCATCACTTACTGCCTTAGCCCTTTCAATGTCCCTGCAGTGTTCTCTTATGCGAATTTTCAACTCACGGGTGGTGAGACCAACATAGATTCTGCCACATGGGCAAGTGGCGTGATAAATGACTCCTCTGGTCGAGCACGTGATATACTTCCTTATTTCAGAATTTTTAGTCCCGTCAAAATTAGTAAAGCTCTTAGTTTTGACAGTATTTAAACAAGCCTTACAAAGGCCACATGGATAGAAACCCGCATTGGTCACTTTTTTAGATTTGTTTAGTCTTACTGGATCACAAAAACTGTGGACCAGAGTGTCTGAGAGATTTTTTGATCTTCTAGCTGTTATCTGTGGCTTTTTAGGTAACATTTTTCTTAAAATTGGATCGGTGAACAACACATCCCAATGTTTGTTTATAATTTCCCGAAACTGATACCACTTATTGTGGAATGTGGTAATTAATCTGACTTGGTCAGAATCAACTTTTTTGGTAGTGTGTCCACTGTTTCCATACAGCAAATCTACTCTGGAGCTCTTGCTAGCCCTTACAAAGCCCCTTCTAATTGTTCTCCTACTATATCCTCTTTCCTGAAAGCGATCAGCAAGATCTCGTGACTGTTTAATAAAATCATCAGAGTTGGTGCAAATTCTTTTGGCTCTCAGGAATTGCCCCACTGGAATTCCTCGAATTGTGGCCTGAGGATGGGACGATGTTGCATGTAGGAATGCATTGGTTGCTGTGGGCTTTCTATAGAGATTTGTATAAAGATTACCATTTGTATCAGTGCTAACACAAAGATCCAGGAATTCTACCTTGCGGCCAAACTTAAAGGTGAGTTTCACATTTACTTTGTTATCATTTAGAAGATTCATAAATGCAGTTAAATCCCCCACCGTACCTTCCCATATGAACCATATGTCATCGATATACCTCATCCAGCCAGAAACCTGGCTGGAATGAGGTACAGGTTCACTGACAAAAACCTCCCGTTCCCAGGCACCGAGAAATAAATTCGCGTATGAGGGCGCGCAACTGGCCCCCATTGCCGTACCTTGTAGTTGTAAATACGTGCTGTTTTTGAAGATAAAGATGTTATGTGTTAGCGCGTAAGAAAGCAACTAATATGTTCAACGGGAGTGCCTCCGGATCCAATACTGTTACATCTGTATCAGATAAAGAAATGTTTAGACAGTATAAGAATGTAATGTATAAAAAAACTAGATTGTGGTGGACAAAAACAGCGTTGGAAAATTATGTGGAACATGAAATTGTACCCAGGGGTCTGAGAGTGCAGTTATTTCCGACTTTTGAGCTAAAGGATGAAAAATTGATTAAACGATGGAGCAATGCTGCTTCAGCATGCTCGCTTGAATTTCTTAGGATTATTATCGATAGCAATATACAGGCTATTTCTGAAATTGAGAATGAATTGGACAAATTGGAGGACTCTATGAAAAAAGAGATCAAAAAGGAATCATTGGAGGCATGGTCTGGTGATTTCAATAATGATATGGAGAAGTGGGAAAATGAGATTTGTCAAAGAAAAGTGAAAAAGTATCACAGAGATGTAAAAGACTATGAGGAAAATAGAGTCTTTAGATGGCAATGGAAAAAGAATTATACAGAAACGAATAGACAAAGGCAACCTTCGTTTAGTTCATTTTCATCTATATCGGAAACGAGTACGTCTAGCCTAAACCGGGAGCCAAATATGACCACCAGGTTTGCATCCCGGAGAAATGATCAAAAAAGACAGGCAGACATATTTACACGTACATCTAAAAATAGAGAAGACAATTTTAAGGTAATCAATTTGTCTAATCATTCTCTTACCGATATTCAGCTTCAGGTTCTTGCCAAAGGTCTAACATTTTCCCCTTCTAAAAATTTAGATCCGTTCGTAGCGGTTAAAGACCTCCATCTCTTCTCCCGGAAAATAGTCTTAAAAAGGATGCATTACAAATCAGAGATAGACGATATGTTTCCAAGTACTCAGGAAAAAGAAGCATTGGCCGATTTGGAAGCCCTTGCCGAGGAAAATAGCACCACATCGGTAAGCAATAAATTTCCTATATCTCTCTTAGGTAAATCCAAGAGGTTTCCCTCTCTCGCTCTCTGTCCGGCGGTAGATGTTTTCACCAGATTGGTAACCACTGAGATTGAGAACTTGTGCCAACATGGTTATGGAAACTCTAACTGCAGCAGGGCTGAGAGAGAGGCAATTGATTCATTAGCTAATCTTGCCGATGTGGTGTTTAAACCCTCGGACAAGGGCGGTAACATAGTAATTTGGCCAAATGCTATGTATGAGAGGCAGGCTTTAAGATTACTGAATGATAAGGAATGCTACCGTAAACTGACTGGTAGTCCCATGCAGTCCTTTCAGCAAGAACTAATTCAAATATTCGAGGATGCTTTCGCTGTTGGTATTATCCCGCAGAAATTCTTGGAAATTATTAAAGATATGCATCCACGGCTCCCGACCTTATATTTAATCCCCAAAATCCACAAAGATCCCATGGATCCACCTGGGAGACCAATAATATCTGGTAATGGGGGCTTATGTGAGGTGGTCACTAAAATTATCGACCATTATTTAAAACCTTTGGTGAGCGAACTACCGTCATACATACAGGACACCAACTCGGCACTACGTAGAATTGAGGGCATCCAGTTACATGACGACGCGATTATGGTAACCGCGGATGTAGAGGCTTTGTATACCTCCATACGTCATAAGGATGGCCTCAAGGCTGTACGTTGGTTCTTGGATTCTAGCAATATGGACAAAGATATCGTCCAATTGCTTATGCAATTACTAGAATACGCGTTAACACATAACATCTTTATCTTCAAAAACAGCACGTATTTACAACTACAAGGTACGGCAATGGGGGCCAGTTGCGCGCCCTCATACGCGAATTTATTTCTCGGTGCCTGGGAACGGGAGGTTTTTGTCAGTGAACCTGTACCTCATTCCAGCCAGGTTTCTGGCTGGATGAGGTATATCGATGACATATGGTTCATATGGGAAGGTACGGTGGGGGATTTAACTGCATTTATGAATCTTCTAAATGATAACAAAGTAAATGTGAAACTTACCTTTAATTTTGGCCGCAAGGTAGAATTCCTGGATCTTTGTGTTAGCACTGATACAAATGGTAATCTTTATACAAATCTCTATAGAAAGCCCACAGCAACCAATGCATTCCTACATGCAACATCGTCCCATCCTCAGGCCACAATTCGAGGAATTCCAGTGGGGCAATTCCTGAGAGCCAAAAGAATTTGCACCAACTCTGATGATTTTATTAAACAGTCACGAGATCTTGCTGATCGCTTTCAGGAAAGAGGATATAGTAGGAGAACAATTAGAAGGGGCTTTGTAAGGGCTAGCAAGAGCTCCAGAGTAGATTTGCTGTATGGAAACAGTGGACACACTACCAAAAAAGTTGATTCTGACCAAGTCAGATTAATTACCACATTCCACAATAAGTGGTATCAGTTTCGGGAAATTATAAACAAACATTGGGATGTGTTGTTCACCGATCCAATTTTAAGAAAAATGTTACCTAAAAAGCCACAGATAACAGCTAGAAGATCAAAAAATCTCTCAGACACTCTGGTCCACAGTTTTTATGATCCAGTAAGACTAAACAAATCTAAAAAAGTGACCAATGCGGGTTTCTATCCATGTGGCCTTTGTAAGGCTTGTTTAAATACTGTCAAAACTAAGAGCTTTACTAATTTTGACGGGACTAAAAATTATGAAATAAGGAAGTATATCACGTGCTCGACCAGAGGAGTCATTTATCACGCCACTTGCCCATGTGGCAGAATCTATGTTGGTCTCACCACCCGTGAGTTGAAAATTCGCATAAGAGAACACTGCAGGGACATTGAAAGGGCTAAGGCAGTAAGTGATGAAACAAGCCTAAAAACTCTGCCTAGGCATTTTAGGAAATATCATGCATGCAGTGCTGCAGGCTTGGTGGTGAGAGGCATAGACGCTGTCAACCTGGGGATAAGAGGTGGGGATATTGGGAAAACTCTAGCCCAAGTTGAAAGTCGGTGGATATACCGATTGGGCACTATGGCTCCTCAAGGTCTCAATGAAACCTTAGGATTTGGAGCTTTTCTGTAATTGTCTCTTCCTTCTTGTCCCTCTTTTTGTCTGATACAGTTTTATGGGTTTATGTGGGTTTTTGTTTTATGTTAATTTTAACCTTATTGTCTTTCACATTATTAGTTTATAGTTTTAACATCAACTGAGCCTCAACCTCATACCATCAAGCTGGTAGAATCATGAGCAAAGATGGACATTTACCTCGTATCTGGTCCATGAATTTAAACTGGCATTGTATCGAAAAGAATGAACATTTGATCTGTATCTACCCTGCCTGTCAAGGAGGACCTTGCTTTGAACCTTAGAGCATCCCGTTTTGAAATGAATGGACATTTGATTTATACCTGACCTGCTTGTCAAGGAGGACCTTGTACTTTGAACTCTTAGAAAAAGGACTTTTTGACGATTGCATTGGATAATGAAAAACTCTCTCCTTCGTAAGATCAATATGGGACACATAATCCGACAAAAGTCATCTATGATGTCTAAAGTTTTTTTTTTTTTTTGCACACAGCACTTTTTTGCATGATAGTTCCCTGATTATGAAGATGGTGGTATGGTTTTTATACTTACCTGGATTTTATGGCAGTATGTTTTTTAATAACATCTATCTGGACTTTATGGCTTTATAGTCCAGATTGGTGACACTTATATATACATTAGCACTAGCACTTTATGGTTACAATTACTAGTTTTACGTACACTATGTGATTTACCACTAGTATACTTCACTCATTACCTTTCTCAGGTAAACCGGTGTGCGCATGTCAGCGTGTGCCACATGTTGGGTTATCTCGCCCCTGGGCTTGGTATCACTCCGGCTCCCCACCCCTTATGGCTGGTAGGCTGGGGTGGTCGCTCCGGGGGCGCGTGGACCCCCCTTTTTACATGGGCTCCCGTATTGACATGCGCCAACAAGACCGGGTTCCCTGATTTACATTCACTTTAACATGATCAATATGTGCACCCAGTGTATTTGATATTGGTACAATATGTAAATACATTATAGACAATTATGACGACTTTAGTCGAATCCAGATGTCCTTTAATTTATTTATTTTATTTTTTTTGGGGGGGTCATATACCACCGTAGTAATATTTCATACGGGCAGTTAGGCTATTATTATATTCTAAGCACAATCGCGTTTACCCTTGGTGGAGTCCATTTTTGTATCAATCTGGATTTGTGATGGACATATGTTGGCTGTTGGTCACGTGGTGCCACTGGGTGCACGTGAGCATGCGTCCATCTATATTGAATTACCATGAGCGCAGTTTACTTCTGCGCCTGCGTTGACCACTGAGACCTTGTTAGTTTGCTGGAGACCATTTGGTTGCTTAGTAACATAGGCGCGTATCATCCGCGTCATCTGGCTTAGTAACATAGGCGCGTATCATCCGCGTCATCTGGCGTCCCATGTATATATCCATCCACATTGAGTTACCATGAGCGTAGTCTATCTCTGCGCTTGCGCAGACTGTGGTGATTTTGGTTGGTTGAGTGGCGGCTATTTGGTTGCTTAGCAACACAGGCGTGTATCTTCTACGTCACCAATCACTTTTGCGCATAATGTAGTTGCAGTGCCTTATGTAGAACTTTATTACATGGTGGTTCAGGCGGCGGTATTTGCTGTTTAATAATATAGGCACTTGCTGTTCGCATCGTAGCACGTGGACGCATGGGATAGCGGTGACAGCCGGCATTGTGTGCGGCAGCTGTGTGAGTCACATTGGTTGCTTGACAACGTGGACATGTGATGTCTGCGTCACTGGGCATCGGCGCATAAAGCAATGCCAGTACTTTAACACGCATGCTCATGGATACTACGGTGATTGGTTGAGGTCTCATTTAAATAGACCCTCATTTCCTCTTTTTATACACGCCCCCAGACGAAGATCTACATCGAAACGCGCGTAGGGGTTACACACCGGCTTTCTGTGACACATGTGCGGAGGTAATTATGATTCGTGAGCAAGGTTACTGATGATTTTTTGCCCATGGCTGTGCAGACTTATGGTATTTAACCCTCCGGACGCCACATAGATTGGGGCATGTAGTCACGCAGTGAGAGACATGCCTATGTTTGTTTTAGGCTGTATTACCATCTGATATGTCCTAGGGGGTTAGCCCTAGTTGCCTGCCTGTGGATCATTGGGATAATACGTCACTTTGGTGTTACATGGGGGAATTCTACCTGGATTAATACTATAGGTTAATAGCCATTACTCAGCTGATTTATGTACATGTGATTCATTGTGGCACAAATTGATCCCCTGTATACACTAGTGGCTCTTTATGGTATATACACGGTACCATCAGTAGCAAGACTGAGGGAAAGTAACTATAAAAAGTGCTACTCTGTATAAATATTATACCTCTGACTGTGATATATCCGCACGTCATGTAAAGTCGGTTATTGGATTGGAGGCACGTCTTTATAAATGATGAAAGTAATATTTTATTCTGTATGTTGTTAATAAATTTCTACTTTTGTGAACCTTAGCATTCTGGGACCTGATTTTTATAATCTATAGGTCTTTTTTGATATATCTGTATATAGGAATGTGTTCTTGATGTGTTGGACTAAAATGTTTAAACCAGCTATTAATGCCTAAACCACTGGAAACAAAAGGGAGTACATTCCTAAGTGAAAATGGCCAAATTGCGCCCAAAGTGTAAATATTTTGAGTGGCCATCATTATTTTCAACCATTGACTTTATCTCTTTTGGGCATGGAGTTCCTTAAAGCTTTACAGATTGCCACTGGAGTCCTCTTCCACTCCTCCATGACGGACATCACAGAACTGGTGGATGGTAGAGATCTTGCACTCCTCCACCTTCCATTTGAGAATGCCCCACAGATGCTCAATAGGGTTTAGGTTCGGATACATGCTTGGCCAGTCCAGCATCTTTACCCTCAGTATCTTTAGCAAAGCAGTGGTCATCTTGGAGGTGTGATTGGGGTCGTTATCATGTTAAAATACTGCCCTGCAGTCCAGTTTCCAACGGAATGGGATCATGCTCTGCTCAGTATGTCACAGTACATGTTGGCATTCATGGTTCTTCAATGAACTGCAGCTCCCCACAGCTGGGGTGCATTCATGTAGCCCCAAACCATGACATCACCACTACCATGCTTGACTGTAGGCAATACAGCTTAATTCCTCACCCGGTTTTCATCACACATGCTTCACACCATCTGAACCAAATAAGTTTATCTTAATTTCATCAAACCATAGGACATGGTTCCAGTAAGCTATGTCCTCTTTCTGATTGTCTTCAGTTTGTAGGCTTTCTTGAGCATCATCTTTAGTAGAGGCTTCTTTCTGGGCTGAAAGTCATGCAGACCAATTTGATGCAGTGTATTGCGTATGGTCTAAGCACTGACAGGCTGACACCCCTCCACGTTAACCTCAGCAGCAATGCTGGCAGCATTCCTACATCTATTTTGACAAGACAATCTCTGGATATGATGCTGAGCATGGCACTTAACTTCTTTGGTATACCATGGTGAGGCCTGTTCTGAGTGAAACCTGTCTTGTTAAACTGCTGTTTGGTCTTCCTACAGCTCAATTTCAGGGTGTTGACAGTCTTCTTATAGCCTAGGACACCTTTATGTGGAGCAATAATTCTCTGTTTCAGATCCTCAGAGAGTTCTTTGCCCTAAAGTGCAATGTTGAACTTCCGGTGACCATTATGAGAGCATGTGAGAGCAATTAGATCAACTTTTACCCACCTTATCCCCATTCACACTAGAGAACTTGTAACACTAATGAATCACATGACACCAAGGAGGGAAATGGCTAAATTAGCAGTTTTCACTTAAGGGTGTACTTACTTTTGTTGCCAGCGGTATAAACACTAATGGCTGTGTGTTGAGTTATTTACACACCAAATTTACACTGTTTTTCAAGCTGTACACTGACTACTTTACATTATATCAAAGTATCATATCTTCAGTGTTTTCCCCTGAAAAGATATAATAAAATATTTACAAAAAATGTGAGGGGTGCACTCACTTTTGTAATATACTGCATGTAAAGCTTTTGTAGAGTGCTTTCTAGAATGGTATGATTCTTGGTTGGACATTACATCGACTCTCCAGTCCAAATTAAGATTTGATAATACATAATAAATATATTGTTAACAGGGTTTATGAGGTATCTAGATAGAGGTAGCACCTCTGGTGGAGTGCTTACCATGTCCTTTTTGGACAGCTCTTCCATCTTTGGTCCTCACCTGATGCTCAACTCTCACCTGTACCTCCAAGTAGCTGCTAGCATGCGTCAGCGGGTACACCCCGGAACACCACCTCGGCAGGCGGGCCAAACCAGGTGAGGGTAGCTGTTGGGTTTCTTTGAGACCTACAGTGCTTTTCAAGGGTTTGCCTACCCTTGCATGTGAAGACTGGATATGGCAGACTGTGCGGAAGAAACCAAGATTCAACGGACAGACAAGCGATTTCCAGCACAGCGTTGTGGAGCACTGAGAGGGCGCAGCGAGGCACATATAGGACACTGCTGGCCATTCACTGCACCCTGACCTATCTCCAGTTGTCTCGCCTAGTTCTTGCCACTGGGGCTCGATAGGTACGGGCGAGAGAGTGAGATTGACCACTGCGCAACTCCTCCTCACTTTAATCCAAGTCAAGCGCAAATCATGACTTCAACCACTGCGTACATCATATTGTTAACACACTTATCCTACATAAAATTATCCAGACTGGAATAAAAACAAAAACTTTATGACTATATAATGTAGAAACATACAGATACAGCACTAACATATCCACAGCTCAAGCTACATAATTTGAAGAGATGAATGGATATAATGATAGTTAAATTTTATAAATTGCAAGGATTTTACAGAGAAATTTGATCACAGTGAAATTATTCCAGGCACACTTGGATTTTTCTCATTATGCTCTAAAGTCTGTTGGATCTCAAAGCATAATTACAGAAGAATGTAGAGAGGAGCAGTTCTGACAAAATTCGACTTTGCTAAATCGTTCAAATTTTTCCAGGAAATTTGATTTGCAGTAAGGTTAGTATCTGCAAATTGAATTTCATTCATTATACTCTTGAGTGTACCCAGGCCCCAGATCATAATAAAAAAGAAAAATCATAGTCATCTCACAGTTTACTTGTCTATCTCTCCACTGTTCACTGCTTGCCATCCTTCCTTAGAGACGCTTCTTCTTTCACCCTTCGCAAGCCGTATCTCCCATCTTATTTACTTTAGGCCATGAATTCCAGTTGCAATTAGGCCTTTGCCTTGGAGGCTACTGCACATCACCCATCGTGACAGCAAGAATGTGCAACACAAAGTGATCGCCTTGTCGCGGCTAGAAGTCTGAGTGGAAGCTTAGAGTCAACTGGTCAGAGCTACGATGGCAGAAAGAAGCAACACTGAGGACCAGCTTAAGGACAGCAAGAAGCAATCAGAGATGCCTCTGTCACTTCCTCTTTTTTATGGCAACGCATAACTTAGCCTGTTCTCTCTAAACTGGGACTTTTGGTCACAATTAGGCCTCAGAGATCAGTGTGCTTTGGATGTTCATGATGTCATAATGTATGATGCACAGTAACCTATGAGACTTGTACACCGTCATAAGTCTAGGCATGTAATGAACAGGCCTGGTGAAGCGGCGTGTGACAGGGGAAAAAGATTTTTTTAAAATATGAATAGAATTCTATGACACTCAAAAAAATTCACTCATCACTAGTAGGATATATAAAAATAAAGAAATACCCACGTCACAATTCACCTGTACCTGCACTTCCTCTTTCCCACTTCTCTTTTTTAAGGCCATGGCTTTGGGATCATTGAGGCCCATATGTTGTAATGACATAATGTCACAACATGTGCCTTGACAGACCAGCGTAAAGTATATCAGAGGCCTAGTCTTGCTGGAACCCCTGGCTTGGATTGAAGAGACAGAAGAAGATGCTTGCAACTGAGAAAGTGTAAAAGCAGAGGCACAGAGCACCAGCTGGCAGAGGTTGACAGGTAAGTGGCAAGTAGAGATAAGTGACCTTTTGATATGCAAATTTACCGATCTTGCTTAATTTTTCCATGCTTGAAAGCCTGTAATTCTAATTGTTGGGAAACCATACATCGGGAAGAGAATAGGGAGAACCCAGCTGACTATAAAACCTTTCATTTTACAGGAGAGAAAGATGACCTCGCTGTCTATAAGAGCTTACACTCTACACTTATCAATGCTGAGGGCTGAATCCCAAAGCCTGTTCACACTACGTCTGAACTTTCTGTTCTGATGAGGCCTGTGTAATATTCAAGTAGAATTCAATTCCACACCTGTGTAGAGATCTTAAAATCGCTGTTGGAAAAAGTCACCCTTCTTTGTGCTGTTCTAATGCGCACAAAGGAAATAAACATGTGTATAACAAAAAGTGTAATTGCAATAATTTTCTGGGAGAAATACTTCATTTTCTAGAACAGTTTCAGGGCTGCCAACACTTCCAGCCATGATTGTATGTATGGAGAAAACTTTTAACAACATAAAGAGATACTCAGTTTATTGCTTCAATATCAAATAAATCTACCTAAGGGCTCATACTCACTTGCGAGGAAAAAACGGTCCGTAACCTGAACCGAAAAAATTGGATGCTAACTATGCAATTGTCATGTGATAGTCATGCGAGTTCAATGCGATTTTTAATCGCACCATCCGTTTTACATCCGTATAACATGCATATGTAATGCGTTTTTTTCTGTGCAACTATTTTTTTACAATCATTTACAGGACCATTTACAGTGTTCTATGCCACAGAATGGTAAGGTATCTGTAAAAAACGGACGAAAAAGGGATGGCCAGTATTCCGTGCATTTTTTTTCTCGCACTCATTGACTTGCATTGGCGAGACTCGCAGCAAATCGCAGCATGCCGCAATTTTTTCTCAGTCCGATTTCAGCTGGAAAAAAATCGCAAATGAGATGTCACCTATTGAATAACATTGGTCCGAGTGCAATCCAATTTTTTATCAGATTGTACTCGTTCGTTTTACTCGCAAGTGAGTATGATCCCTTAAAGTTGTTCCTGTACCCATGAATGATTGACCAGGGAAGTTAAATTAACCTCTTCTAAATATTGAATACCGTATATACTTGAGTATAAGCCGACCCGAGTGTAAGCCGTCCCCCCCCTAATTTTGCCACAAAAAACTGGGAAAACTTAATGACTCGAGTATAAGTCTAGGGTGGGAAATGCAGCAGCTACCTGTAAATGTCAAAAGTAAAAATAGATAACAATAAAAGTAAAATTAATTGAGACATCAGTAGGTTAAGTGTTTTTGAATATTGATATTGAATCAGGAGCCCCATATAATGCTCCATACAGTTCATGATGGGCCCCATAAGATGCTCCATATTAAAATATGCCCCATATAATGCTGCACAAAGGTTAATAATGGCCCCATAAGATGCTCCATAGACACATTTGCCCAATATAATGCTGTACAAATGTTGATTATGGCCCCATAAGATGCTCCATAAAGATATTTGCCCCATATAGTGCTGCACAAACGTTATTGCTCCATAAGATGCTCCATACAAACACTTGCCCTATTTGCTGTTGCTGTGATAAAAAAAAAATCACATACTCACATCTCCGTCGCTCAGGCCCCCAGCACTTTCAATATTCACCTGACTTTGTTCTGGCGCAGCTCCATCTTCAGCGTCTTCTGCACTGACGTTCAGGCAGAGGGCGCGCACTAACCACGTCACCGTGCCCTGTGACCTGGGTGTCACTGCAGAAGATGCTGAAGACGGAGCGGCAGCTGGAACAGGGAGCAGGTGAATATTGCGCAGCTCTCCCCTTCCCCCTTATACTCACCTGCTCCTGGCTTCCCCTGCTTCCCGGGTGCCACAGCTTCTCTCTGTACTGAGCAGTCACCGTTACCGCTCATTACAGTAATGCATATGCGGCTCCACCCCAATGGGAGGTGGAGCAGCATATTCATTACTGTAATGAGCTGTACCATGTGACCGCTCAGTACAGGAAGAAGCTGCCAGCGCTGGGGTAGTCAGGGACCTGCAGGGATCTCTCCAGGAGCAGGTGAGTATAATTAGACAGCCCCCGCTCCCCCTCCCCTCCCAACCCCTGGGTATGACTCGAGTATAAGCCGAGAGGGGGACTTTGAGCCCAAAAAATGGGCTGAAAATCTCAGCTTATACTCGAATATATACGGTACTTTAAATTTATATATACTTGTATAATTATTTTATAGAAGAGGTTTGCCTGAGTTGGATGATAACTTATATCTTTTAATTAGCAGGGTATCAAATTTTACTCTCTGTGCGCTCCTGAGGAATTTGACCAAGCATTGTAGATAGAAATTAATTAGACAATAGATAGAATTTTCAGATGTAAAAGGCGAAATAAAAAAATATTTTTCTTCTTTTTCTAGTTGGGCTTTTGTGATAACTGGAAATGAAGCAACCTATTAATTACAGCGAATAAATGGAAAGATGAGCTGGAAAATGTCAATGCTCTGATAAAAATACAATACTTGTGCAGATCAGATAAAACAGCAGTGCTGACTTTCGCTCTCCCCATGGTCTAAGACAGCTGGCATTGGCTTTTGCTCACCAACTTAATTCGTTTTGATGACACGACCTACAGTCCATTATTTTTTACCTTTAAGTTAAAATGCTCAACAGGAAGGAGCAGATGTCTGGTTTCCAAAACTGAGATAGCAGAGGCAATTTTCACTTATTTCTTCCATCTCAGGAGGTAAAATAGGAAAAAAAGAATGGTGGTCCAGGTACAAAGAGAATATGACAAAAAGGTCACATAAAATGAAGCCAGTGATTTTCCCATGTGACACCAACTGTTATTTTTGACTAATGTCTTTTTTCAATGCTTCCATCTTCATCATGCTTTTAAAAAAGAAAAAAAGAGACATAGCAGAGAAGGAAGAATTACACAAAAATATTTTCATAATTTATGACAATTGATTTATTCTTTATCTGACTATACTGCTCAGTTACTAAGATTTCCTATATGTATTAAATTATCGAAAATAATTTTGTTTGTGTATATCATACTTTTATTTATGACTGTTGGTAATTTTCAATTTTCTTTTCCATGTATAATCCTTTCAATTGTAACAAGATTTATAGCTATTGTGTATTTGCTTTGGTCCACAATGGAAATTCTCAGTTGACCTTCAGAACATTGTGATGTTGAAATAACTAACTAGCAAAATTAATTTTCAAACTTCTAATAAGGATTAAATAAATGTCAAAAGCAATTATGTTGGCACAATTGTCAAGAAAATGACTATTACAACCTAGACTGTAGAGTATAGAGGAACCCCTGCAACTACCAAAGTTGCCCATAGGAGCACTAACCAAAGTTAATACTAAAGTCGTTTCCTGCAGCCACTACGAATCTGTGCAATGGTCACTTGGGAAAAGGAGAAAATTACAAAGGTCTCAAATCTGTGGCACTTAAGTGTTGTAAAAATTACAACTAGAGAAGTTGTCAAATGATACAGTGAGATTTAGTTTTGCATCATTTCCATACCCCTTAGATAGCTGTTGACTGAACGATCATTCGACTGACAGCTATCCCTCCAACTCTCCAATTCATAGGAATGTTTGGTTTGGTTTATTGTCCAGATCACCCATTGAAAATCCAACACGCTGGATCATTCCTTTCTCCAATGTTATCTCTCAGGGGAGTGGAAGGTTCCCATGTGGATTAGACCTGAAGGTCCCCATACACATTAGATTGTCACACAACCCTGCCAATAAAGGTAGGTTTGGCCAACTTTAGCCTACTGTGTAAAGAATCCTTTAAGGTACTGTTACACTAAACTATTTACCAATGATCACGACCAGCGATACGACCTGGCCGTGATCTTTGGTAAGTCATTGTGTGGTCGCTGGAAAGCTGTCACACAGACAGCTCTCCAGGGACCAACGATGCCGAAGTCCCCGGGTAACCAGGGTAAATATCGGGTTACTAAGCACAGGGCCGCGCTTAGTAACCCGATGTTTACCCTGGTTACCATTGTAAATGTAAAAAAAAAAACCACAACATACTCACATTCTGGTGTCTGTCACATCCCCCGGCGTCACCTTCCCGCACTGACTGTCAGCGCCGGCCGGCCGTAAAGCAGAGCACAGTGGTGACGTCATGACATCACCGCTGTGCTCTGCTTTACGGCCGACCAGCGCTGACACAGTCAGTGTGGGAAGCTGACGCCAGGGGACGTGACAGACATCGGAATGTGAGTATGTACTGTTTTTTTTTTTTTACTTTTACAATGGTAAGCAGGGTAAATATCGGGTTACTAAGCGCGGCCCTGCGCTTAGTAACCCAATATTTACCCTGGTTACCCGTGAACACATCGCTGGATTGGCGTCACACACGCCGATTCAGCGATGACAGCGGGTGATCAGCGACCAAAAAAAGGTCCTGATCATTCCCAGCGACCAACGATCTCCCAGCAGGGGCCTGATCGTTGGTCGCTGTCACACATAACGATTTTGTTAACGATATCGTTGCTGCGTCACAAAAAGCAACTATATCGTTAAAGAAATCGTTATGTGTGACGGTACCTTTAGAAACCAAAGCATGAAGTCCACTGTATGATATAGTACTGTTATCTACAAATGATAGGAAGGTGATAGGGCATGCCAAACTGTCCTCACCTAGGATGGTAATGAACAATGCAATGATCTTGCTAGAGTTTGGGTGTTCACACTAGTTTTGTGTTATTTTATCTGCATCACTGGAGTGAACCTATATATTGAGGAGCGATTGTCAGAAGTATTTTCTCACACATTGGCACTAGTATTTAAATGAAAAAGATGCAATCATTGTTAATTAATTATTATTTTGGGACTGTAACATAAAATGAATGGTTGAATAAGACATTAATGTTATAAAAAGCCACTTTAACTATTTGTAATTTCTTCAGTGCATTAATCCATTCCAATATAATGTTGCATGCCCGTCACTGAGGATATGAGTGTGATACAAAGGAAAGATGGGTTCTTGTTGGAATCCAGCGGAAATCTTACTCAGGGCGACCATTAATTATAATTCTTCACAGTAGAGGAGAGATAACAGTTTACAGGCACACAACTATTACACAATTTTGAGCTTGAGTTGATCACAGGGGTTTTATGCAAGCTTCTTTTCATCACACAGAATCACTTTTCTTCATGTAATGCTTCATCAACAGATATGAAAGTCTCTTTACAGAAAACGTCTCTTCACAGATAACTTTTTTCACACACATTGTCTTAACCTAAGCAGAACTGTACCTTGCTCATGCAGTGAGCTGTTGCTCTCTTACTTCTATCTTGAGGTAATATAGATGTTTCTGTCTGTCCAGACTGCTTCTATGATTACTGCAATTGCTTCCCAGGAAGAACTTTTCTATACAGCTTGTCAGATTTCAGTCTGACAGGAGACTCTCTTGCACACACCTTACTCCTGAAAATCCAGGACACAATTATAACTTTCCCAATATCCCCTGGGGCTGAGCTAACCAATTCCTGTCTGCTATAATTATTTTAACTCTTACAGTTGCTGGTTAATTCTAACAGCTTATATCTGTCACAATCATTTATATATTGTAAAAAGTAGCAACTAGCAATCATCACTTTAATATGTGTATTATACATGCATCAAAATCTTCTCTGAATCAAATTTCGTGGTCTTTTCATGCACACTGTTATTAAAAATAATCAAATCTGTGAATGTGGATTGAATTAAAGTCAAATTTTTTTAAGTTCTCAGGTTCCAGCAAATCTTAACAATTTGTGATTTGATGCATGTATTACAAAAAAATTGCCTATTTACAAATTGTAGATGAATTAATCAATTACAGAAGGTAAATATGACTACAAATGTGACTGCATGAGCTTCTGCATACTGCCTTGCATTTGTCACATCAAATGGTACAGCACAACCAATCAAGAGGGACTATCATTGATTAGATTAAAAGCGTAGGCAGGAAATGCATCAGCCATTTTATTGTAATTTACAGTAGTGAGAAGATATCAGAGGTCATAGCTCAGAAATAGATATAGGAAGAGAAATGCCTAAAACACAGGACAAATACTCCAAGCAGTAATGTGCTGAATAACTGCAGCAATGAGCAAGATGAGAGTAAAAAGGTATCTTCACACTGAGCAACTTTAGAATGATAATGATAGCGATCCGTGATGTTGCAGCGTCCTGGATAGCGATATCGTTGTGTTTGACACGCAGCAGCGATCAGGATCCTGCTTTGACATCGCTGGTCGGTGCTAGAAGGCCAGAATTTTATTTCGTCGCTGGATCACCCGCTGACATCGCTGAATCGGCGTGTGTGATGCTGATCCAGCGATGTCTTCACTTGTAACCAGGGTAAACATCGGGTTACTAAGCACAGGGCCATGCTTAGTAACCCGATGTTTACCCTGGATACCATTGTAAATGTAAAAAAAAAAACACTACATACTTACATTCCGGTGTCTGTCGCGTCCCCCGGCGTCAGCTTCCTGCACTGTGTCAGCGCTGGCTGGTGCTTACACAGTGCAGGGAAGCTGACGCCGGGGGACGCGACAGACACCGGAATGTAAGTATGTAGTGTTTTTTTTTTTTTTTACATTTACAATGGTAACCAGGGTAAACATCGGGTTACTAAGCGTGGCCCTGCGCTTAGTAACCCGATGTTTACCCTGGTTACCCGGGGACTTCGGCATCGTTGGTCGCTGGAGAGCTGTCTGTGTGACAGCTCTCCAACGTCCACACAACGACTAAACAGCGACGCTGCAGCGATCGGCATCGTTGTCTGTATCGCTGCAGCGTCGCTTAATGTGACGGTACCTTTAGTCTGGGATGAATGCAGAAATTCAATTAATTTTGATGCAGAGAGAGATAAGAGAGAGGCACTGGCAGCAGAGACAAATTCAGTGTGATTGATCAGTGATATGATGTAGCTGGAATCTGTCTACTGCATAAGAATTACAGTTACATTTTGTTTTTCATCTGTAATGCAGTAAAAATGATAAGTAAGAGAAAGCAAAATAGTTTTTACAGAGAAAAAAGTAAAATCTCAAATCCATATCAGATCATATGCTTGCCTAAAATTCCTTACAATCCGGAAATGTAACTGCTACTGTCTCACAAAGTGTACATAGTCATAGTCAATTTTACATCCATACATGCATCACCAATACAACACTCTGTTGCAAGAGCTAGATTTTTGGTCATATACCTATCTAGCATTTCTTATTTTGTCCTTTTTGGCAAGCGTTGACTACAGTAACTTTAATGGAAAAGATTGTCTAAATTATAATTAATTGTAATTTTGCAGTGCATAAATAATAAAAGAAAAAGTAGCAATGGCAATAAACGGGTAATGTAAAAAAAAAAATCCCATACCACAGCTAAGAATGTGGCAGCCACTAGCAGCAGCAGCAGAAGTTCCATCACCCACACTAGCACAACGGTATGGGCAGTAGTACTACCAAACTCCGGTCACAGTTCGCTTCCTTTTGCTTTGAAAAGCATTTTAGTGAGGAGGAAAGGCATTATGGAATATATGGCAACTTACTTGACTCAGCCACAGCTGTGACACCATCAGCTTGAATCAGTGTTCTTCCAAACCTGCCAAATTCTAATTTCAAAAGATTATATCATCTCCAATATTTATTTAAAGGGAATCTGTCACCCCTGGAACGTTTTTAACCTATTAACATGTCATACAGGTGATACAATGGTAAAAAAATGCCCATATAAAGGCATAAAAGGGATGTGTAATCACGCTATTGTAGAGCGCAGGCAAAGGGATTCCGGGGCCACCACTACATGTCACAGGGCAATATGACGCTGATGATATGGGGCTGGTATGAAAATGATGATCGGAGTTTTCTTCCAAGCACCGCATGCAGGGCCGGCGTCAGCACCCAGCGTACCCGGGCAAGTGCCGGGGCCCTGGCGAGACAAGGGGGCCCATTCAGGGCCAGTATTAGGGGCAGACAGCTGCCAGTGCCTATGGCCCCGCTCCCCCAGGGGCCCTCAGCTAGCGGCACATCACGCAGCTGCTATGGGGCCCCTGTGAGGCAGGGGGGCCCGCCTGTCGCAAGCGCCAACTCACCCGCCGCCGCTTTGAACTTTACCGGCGTCTGCCGGTAAAGTTCAAAGCAAATGATGGAGTAGAGAGTGTCACCTGACGCTCCCTCTCCCATCATTCCCCACTCTGCCTCTGACACTGCCGCTGCGTGATGACGTCATCACGCACTCGCTGTGTCAGGCAGTGCAGCGGCAGCCACCGAGACCGGAGCAGCGCTGCGCGGGAATGTTGAGAGGTGAGGAGTTTTTTAAATTTTTAATCTATAAGTGAGTACTGGACTATGGGGCCATTCTTGGGGGGGAGGGGGCTGTGCTGTATACTACATGTCTGTGCTATATACTACACGGCTGTTCTATATAATACATGGTTGTGCTATATACTACACGGCTGTTCTATATACTACGTGGGGCGTGTTATATAATATGTGGCTGTGCTATATACTATATGGGCTGTTATATGCTACATGGACTGTGCTATATACTACATGGCTGTTCTATATAATACGTGGGCTGTGTTATATAATACAGTCATGGCCAAAAGTATTAACACCCCTGCAATTCTGTCAGATAATACTCAGTTTCTTCCTGAAAATGATTGCAATCACAAATTATTTGGTATTACATAGTAACATAGTAACATAGTTAGTAAGGCCGAAAAAAGACATTTGTCCATCCAGTTCAGCCTATATTCCATCATAATAAATCCCCAGATCTACGTCCTTCTACAGAACCTAATTGTATGATACAATATTGTTCTGCTCCAGGAAGACATCCAGGCCTCTCTTGAACCCCTCGACTGAGTTCGCCATCACCACCTCCTCAGGCAAGCAATTCCAGATTCTCACTGCCCTAAAAACACAAATGAAAAAACAAATGAAAAAACACAAAAATAATTTTCCTAAAGCCAAATTGGATATAATTCCACACCAAACATAAAAAAGGGGGTGGACAAAAGTATTGGCACCGTTCGAAAAATCACGTGATGCTTCCCTAATTTGTGTAATTAACAGCACCTGTAACTTACCTGTGGCACCTAACAGGTGTTGGCAAAAGCTAAATCACACTTGCAGCCAGTTGACATGGATTAAAGTTGACTCAACCTCTGTCCTGTGTCCTTGTGTGTACCTCATTGAGCATGGAGAAAAGAAAGAAGACCAAAGAGCTGTCTGAGGACTTGAGAAACCAAATTGTGAGGAAGCATGAGAAATCTCAAGGCTACAAGTCCATCTCCAAAGACCTGAATGTTCCTGTGTCTACCGTGCGCAGTGTCATCAAGAAGTTTAAAACCCATGGCACTGTGGCTAACCTCCCTAGATGTGGATGGAAAAGAAAAATTGACAAGAGATTTCAACGCAAGATTATGCGGATGTTGGATAAAGAACCTCAACTAACATCCAAACAAGTTCAAGCTGCCCTGCAGTCCGAGGGTACAACAGTGTCAACCCTGTTATGAATAGGTAATTCAGAACCACAATGGACCTTGAAGTTCAGAGCACACAAGTGACCTGACAAAAACCACAAAACATAGGACGAGCTCTGAGACGTGGGAACTCTGCTGACCGCAATCCCTAAACCTATCAAACCACACTAGAGGTAGCCGTGGATTGCGCCTAACGCTCTCTATACAACTCGGCACAGCCTGAGAAACTAGCTAGTCCTGAAGATAGAAAAATAAGCCTACCTTGCCTCAGAGAATTTCCCCAAAGGAAAAGGCAGCCCCCCACATATAATGACTGTGAATTAAGATGAAAATACAAACACAGAGATGAAATAGATTTAGCAAAGTGAGGCCCGACTTACTGAATAGACCGAGGATAGGAAAGATAGCTTTGCGGTCAACACAAAAACCTACAAACAACCACGCAGAGGGGCAAAAAGACCCTCCGCACCGACTAACGGTACGGAGGTGCTCCCTCTGCGTCTCAGAGCTTCCAGCAAGCAAGCAAAACCAAAAAAGCAAGCTGGACAGAAAATATAGCAAAAAGTAACAGAAGCAGAACTTAGCTTATGCTGAGCAGACAGGCCACAGGAACGATCCAGGAGGAAGAAAGACCAATACTAGAACATTGACTGGAGGCCAGGATCAAAGCACTAGGTGGAGTTAAATAGAGCAGCACCTAACGACTTAACCTCATCACCTGAGGAAGGAAACTCAGAAGCCGCAGTACCACTCGTGACCACAGGAGGGACCTTGATCACAGAACTCACAACAGTACCCCCCCTTGAGGAGGGGTCACCGAACCCTCACCAGAGCCCCCAGGCCGACCAGGATGAGCCATATGAAAGGCACGAACAAGATCGACAGCATGGACATCAGAGGCAAAGACCCAGGAATTATCTTCCTGACCATAACCCTTCCACTTAACCAGATACTGGAGTTTCCGTCTCGAAACACGAGAATCCAAAATCTTCTCCACTATATACTCCAACTCCCCCTCCACCAAAACCGGGGCAGGAGGATCAACAGATGGAACCACAGGCGCCACGTATCTCCGCAACAATGACCTATGGAATATGTTATGGATGGAAAAAGAATCTGGAAGGGTCAAACAAAAAGACACAGGATTAAGAACCTCAGAAATCCTATACGGACCAATGAAACGAGGCTTAAACTTAGGAGAGGAAACCTTCAAAGGAATATAACGAGATGACAACCAAACCAAATCCCCAACACGAAGTCGGGGACCCACACAGCGTCTGCGATTAGCGAAACGTTGAGCCTTCTCCTGGGACAAGGTCAAATTGTCCACTACATGAGTCCAAATCCGCTGCAACCTGTCCACCACAGTATCCACACCAGGACAGTCCGAAGACTCAACCTGCCCTTAAGAGAAACGAGGATGGAACCCAGAATTGCAGAAAAATGGTGAAACCAAGGTAGCCGAGCTGGCCCGATTATTAAGAGCGAACTCAGCCAACGGCAAAAAGGACACCCAATCATCCTGATCAGCAGAAACAAAACATCTCAGATATGTTTCCAAGGTCTGATTGGTTCGTTCAGTCTGGCCATTTGTTTGAGGATGGAAAGCCAAGGAAAAAGACAAATCAATGCCCATCCTAGCACAAAAGGCTCGCCAAAACCTCGAAACAAACTGGGAACCTCTGTCAGAAACGATGTTCTCTGGAATGCCATGTAAACGAACCACATGCTGGAAGAACAATGGCACCAAATCAGAGGAGGAAGGTAATTTAGACAAGGGTACCAAATGGATCATCTTAGAGAAGCGATCACAAACTACCCAAATGACCGACATTTTTTGAGAGACGGGGAGATCCGAAATAAAATCCATAGAGATATGTGTCCAAGGCCTCTTCGGGATCGGCAAGGGCAAAAGCAACCCACTGGCACGAGAACAGCAGGGCTTAGCCCGAGCACAAATCCCACAGGACTACACAAAAGTACGCACATCCCGCGACAGAGACGGCCACCAAAAGGATCTAGCCACCAAATCTCTGGTACCAAAGATTCCAGGATGACCATCCAACACCGAACAATGAACCTCAGAGATAACTTTATTCGTCCACCTATCAGGGACAAACAGTTTCTCTGCTGGGCAACGATCAGGTTTATTAGCCTGAAATTTTTGCAGCACCCGCCGCAAATCAGGGGAGATGGCAGACACAATTACTCCCTCTTTGAGAATACCCGTCGGCTCAGGCAAACCCGGAGAGTCGGGCACAAAACTCCTAGACAGAGCATCCGCCTTCACATTTTTAGAGCCCGGAAGGTATGAAACCACAAAGTCAAAACGGGAGAAAAACAGCGACCAACGAGCCTGTCTAGGATTCAACCGTTTGGCAGACTCGAGATAAGTCAAGTTCTTGTGATCAGTCAAGACCACCACGCGATGCTTAGCTCCTTCAAGCCAATGACGCCACTCCTCGAATGCCCACTTCATGGCCAGCAACTCTCGATTGCCAACATCATAATTTCGCTCAGCAGGCGAAAACTTCCTGGAAAAGAAGGCGCATGGCTTCATCACCGAGCAATCAGCACCTCTTTGCGACAAAACAGCCCCCGCTCCAATTTCAGAAGCATCAACCTCAACCTGGAACGGAAGCGAAACATCTGGTTGACACAACACACGGGCAGAAGAAAAACGACGCTTTAACTCTTGAAAAGCTTCCACAGCAGCAGAAGACCAATTGACCACATCAGCACCCTTCTTGGTCAAATCGGTCAATGGTTTAGCAATACTAGAAAAATTACAGATGAAGCGACGATAAAAATTAGCAAAGCGAAGGAACTTTTGCAGACTCTTCAGAGATGTCGGCTGAGTCCAATCATAAATGGCCTGGACCTTAACAGGGTCCATCTCAATGGTAGAAGGGGAAAAAATGAACCCCAAAAATGAAACCTTCTGAACACCAAAGAGACACTTTGATCCCTTCACAAACAAAGAATTAGCACGCAGGACCTGGAACACCATTCTGACCTGCTTCACATGAGACTCCCAATCATCCGAGAAGACCAAAATATCATCCAAGTATACAATCAGGAATTTATCCAGGTACTCTCGGAAGATGTCATGCATAAAGGACTGAAATACTGATGGAGCATTGGCAAGTCCGAATGGCATAACTAGGTACTCAAAATGGCCCTCGGGCGTATTAAATGCAGTTTTCCATTCATCGCCCCGTTTAATACGCACAAGATTATATGCACCACGAAGATCTATCTTGGTGAACCAACTAGCCCCCTTAATCCGAGCAAACAAATCAGATAGCAGCGGCAAGGGGTACTGAAATTTGACCGTGATTCTATTTAGAAGGTGGTAATCAATACAAGGTCTCAGCGAACCATCCTTCTTGGCCACAAAAAAGAACCCTGCTCCCAATGGCGATGACGACGGCCGAATATGACCCTTCTCCAAGGATTCTTTTACGTAACTCCGCGTAGCGGCGTGCTCAGGTACAGATAAATTAAACAGTCAACCCTTAGGAAACTTACTACCAGGAATCAACTCGATAGCACAATCACAATCCCTATGCGGAGGTAGGGCATTGGACTTGGGCTCATCGAATACATCCCGGTAATCAGACAAGAACTCTGGGACCTCAGAAGGGGTGGATGATGAGATAGACAGAAATGGAACATCACCATGTACCCCCTGACAACCCAAGCTGGACACAGACATTGATTTCCAATCTAATACTGGGTTATGGACTTGTAGCCATGGCAACCCCAACACGACCACATCATGCAGATTTTGCAACACCAGAAAGCGAATTTCCTCCTGGTGCGCAGGAGCCATGCACATGGTCAGCTGGGTCCAATACTGAGGCTTATTCTTGGCCAAAGGCGTAGCATCAATTCCTCTCAATGGAATAAGACACTGCAAGGGCTCCAAGACAAACCCACAGCGCCTAGCAAACTCCAAGTCCATCAAATTCAGGGCAGCGCCTGAATCCACAAATGCCATGACAGAATAGGAAGACAAACAGCAGATCAAAGTAATGGACAAAAGAAATTTCGACTGTACCGTACCAATGGTGGAAGACTTAGCGAACCGCTTAGTGCGCTTAGGACAGTCGGAGATAGCATGAGTGGAATCACCACAGTAGAAACACAGCCCATTCTGACGTCTGTGTTCTTGCCTTTCAGCTCTGGTCAAAGTCCTATCGCACTGCATAGGCTCAGGTTTATGCTCAGATAATACTGCCAAATGGTGCACAGATTTACGCTCACGCAAGCGTCGACCGATCTGAATGGCCAAAGACATAGACTCATTCAGACCAGCAGGCATAGGAAATCCCACCATGACATTCTTAAGGGCTTCAGAGAGACCCTTTCTGAAGATTGCTGCCAAAGCACATTCATTCCATTGAGTGAGCACAGACCACTTTCTAAACTTCTGACAATAAATCTCTATCTCATCCTGACCCTGACACAGAGCCAGCAAATTTTTCCTGCCTGATCCACTGAATTAGGTTCATCGTACAGTAATCCGAGCGCCAGAATAAACGCATCAATATTACATAATGCAGGATCTCCTGGTGCAAGGGAAAATGCCCAGTCTTGAGGGTCGCCACGTAATAAAGAAATAATGATCTTAACTTGTTGAACTGGGTCACCAGAGGAGCGAGGTTTCAACGCCAGAAACAGTTTGCAATTATTTTTGAAACTCAGAAATTTAGCTCTATCTCCAGAAAACAAATCAGGAATAGGAATTCTTGGTTCTAACATAAAATTCTGAGCCACAAAGTCTTGAATATTTTGTACTCTTGCAGTGAGAAGATCCACACATGAAGACAGACCTTTAATGTCCATCACCACACCTGTGTCCTGAACCACCCAAATGTCTAGGGGAAAAAAAAAGGCAAAACACAGTGCAAAGAAAAAAAAATGGTCTCAGAACTTCTTTTTTCCCTCTATTGAGAAGCATAGTACTCTTGGCCTCCAGTACTGTTATGAATAGGTAATTCAGAACCACAATGGACCTTGAAGTTCAGAGCACACAAGTGACCTGACAAAAACCACAAAACATAGGACGAGCTCTGAGACGTGGGAACTCTGCTGACCGCAATCCCTAAACCTATCAAACCACACTAGAGGTAGCCGTGGATTGCGCCTTACGCTCCCTATGCAACTCGGCACAGCCTGAGAAACTAGCTAGTCCTGAAGATAGAAAAATAAGCCTACCTTGCGTCAGAGATATTCCCCAAAGGAAAAGGCAGCCCCCCACATATAATGACTGTGAGTTAAGATGAAAATACAAACACAGAGATGAAATAGATTTAGCAAAGTGAGGCCCGACTTACTGAATAGACCGAGGATAGGAAAGATAGCTTTGCGGTCAACACAAAAACCTACAAACAACCACGCAGAGGGGCAAAAAGACCCTCCGCACCGACTAATGGTACGGAGGTGCTCCCTCTGCGTCTCAGAGCTTCCAGCAAGCAAGCAAAACCAAAAAAGCAAGCTGGACAGAAAATATAGCAAAAAGTAACACAAGCAGAACTTAGCTTATGCTGAGCAGACAGGCCACAGGAACGATCCAGGAGGAAGAAAGACCAATACTAGAACATTGACTGGAGGCCAGGATCAAAGCACTAGGTGGAGTTAAATAGAGCAGCACCTAACGACTTAACCTCATCACCTGAGGAAGGAAACTCAGAAGCCGCAGTACCACTCGTGACCACAGGAGGGAGCTTGATCACAGAACTCACAACACAACCCGTACTATCCATCGGCGTCTGAATGAAAAGATACTGTATGGTAGGAGACCCAGGAAGACCCCACTTCTTACCCCAAGACATAAAAAAGCCAGGCCGGAGTTTGCCAAAACTTACCTGAAAAAGCCTAAAACGTTTTCGAAGAATGTTCTCTGGTCAGATTAGACAAAAGTAGAGCTTTTTGGGCAAAGGCATCAACATAGAGTTTACTGGAGAAAAAAAGAGGCATTCAAAGAAAAGAACACAGTCTCTACAGTCAAACATGGCGGAGGTTCCCTAATGTTTTGGTCTTGCTTTGCTGCCTCTGGCACTGGACTGCTTGACCGTGTGCATGGCATTATGAAGTCTGAAAACTGCCAACAAATTTTGCAGCATAATGTAGGGCCTAGGGTGAGAAAGCTCTGTCTCCCTCAGAGGTCATGGGTCTTCCAGCAGGACAATGACCCAAAAACACACTTCAAAAAGCACTAGAAAATGGTTTGAGAGAAAACACTGGAGACTTCTAAGGTGGCCAGCAATGAGTTCAGACCTGAATCCCATAGAACACCTGTGGAGAGATCTAAAAATGGCAGTTTGGAGAAGGCACCCTTCAAATATCAGGGACCTGGAGCAGTTTGCCAAAGAAGAATGGTCTAAAATTCCAGCAGAGCATTGTAAGAAACTCATTGATGGTTACCGGAAGCGGTTGGTCGCAGTTATTTTGGCTAAAGGTTGTGCAACCAAGTATTAGGCTGAGGGTGCCAATACTTTTGTCTGGCCCATTTTTGGAGTTTTGTGTGAAATGATCAATGTTTTGCTTTTTGCTTCATTCTCTTTTGTGTTTTTTCATTTAAGACAAATTAAATGAAGATAATAACACCAAAGAATTTGTGATTGCAATCATTTTCAGGAAGAAACTGAGTATTATTTGACAGAATTGCAGGGGTGTTAATACTTTTGGCCATGACTGTATGTGGCTGTCCTATATACTATATGGGCTGTTATATGCTACGTGGGCTGTGCTATATACTACATGGCTGTTCTATAAACTACATGGGCCGTGTTATATACTATGTGGCTGTGCTAAATACTATATGGGCTGTTATATGCTATGTGGGCTGTGCTATATACTACATGGCTGTTTTATGCTACGTGGCTGTGCTATATACTACGTGGGCTGTGTTATATGTGATCATGAATCATGGTATGTGTTAAAGGGGGGCCCACTGAGACTCTTTAGCCCGGGGCCCTCAAAAACCTGGAGCCGACCCTGACCGCATGTCCAAGAGCCTGAAATTACTCATTACTAGTGTTGAGCATTCCGATACCGCAAGTATCGGGTATCGGCCGATATTTGCGGTATCGGAATTCCGATACCGAATTCCGATACTTCCCGCGTATCGGATACCGGAATCGGAAGTTCCCAGAATTCAAACTGAACGCAGCAGCCAATGAGGAATGATTGGAAGTGTGGGCACATCCTGTTTAGCATGGTGGGCATGTAACTACCGGCAAGGCTGTGATTGGCTGCTGAAATGATGTCACTCTGCACTATAAAAAACGCTGCCGCCATTTTGAGCTCACTCTGCTGTGATTTCAGTTAGGGACAGGACGCTGTGTTCTAACTGAGGGCCAGTTGAGATAGCTAATTGCTTTATTTTCCTTTCCCAAGGCTAATTTAGCAAAACGCTGTGTGTTCTTCACTGTTCACCTTGCTCTTGCCTTGCAGCGCTGTTTTAACAGCGTTCTGCAAGGTCTCTGTGTGTGTGTGTGTGCAGCTCACTCTGTAGTCTGTGTGCAGCCATATACCCGGTTGAATTCAGCTCAGGGGGGGTTCACACTGCCTCACACAGTTGTCCTTTTTTGCTCATAGTGCAGCCTGCTGCACATTTTTTCTCAAATTTCCTATTAGTGTTTTTCCACCCGTCTCCAGCTAAATTGTGGAAAAACACTACATAGGATAACCTAGAGGGGGGTTTTTGGGCCTTGCAGCGCCGTTTACGGCTGTCTGCACGGTCTCCGTGTGAGCCCAGCTCGCCCTGTAGTCTGTGTGCAGCCATAGCCGGTTGGATTCAGCTCAGGGTTCGTTACTGCCTCATACCTTGAAAACAATTTTCCTTTTTTTTCAAATAGTGCAGCCTGTTTAAAATTTAAAAAAAAAATTCCTATTAGTGTTTTTCCACCCGTCTCCAGCTAAATTGTGGAAAAACACTACATAGGATAACCTAGAGGGGTTTTTTGGGGCCTTGCAGCGCCGTTTACGGCTGTCTGCACGGTCTCCGTGTGAGCCCAGCTCGCCCTGTAGTCTGTGTGCAGCCATAGCCGGTTGGATTCAGCTCAGGGTGCGTTACTGCCTCATACCTTGAAAAAAATTTTCCTTTTTTTCAAATAGTGCAGCCTGTTTAAAATTTTTTTAAAAATTTCCTATTAGTGTCTTTCCACCCGTCTCCAGCTAAATAGTGGAAAAACACTACATAGGATAACCTAGAGGAGGGTTTTTGGGCCTTGCAGCGCCGTTTACGGCTGCCTGCACGGTCCCCGTGTGAGTTAAACTTGCTCTGTAGTCCGATCTGCAGAAACAAAAAAAAAAAGGAAAGTTCACCAAACACAACTTAACACTTGTGTAGGCCACATTTGAAAAATAATAAAGTTTAGTCCACACTTTACAACATTAGTGTTTCTTACACCTGTTAGGAGGAGCATTTCAGGAATAAGCACACTAAGGCCTTAGTACTTTTCTGCTTATCTTTATCTGTCAACCAAGATGAAGAGGGCAGGGAGTAAGGCACGTGGGCGTGGGCGCGGAGCAGGGAGAGGAGCAGGGAGAGGACGTGGTGTTTCTGTGCCTGCTGCGGGCACGGTGACTCGTCGTCACTCCGTTTCAGCAGGGAACAGTCCTTCATGCGCAGCTTTGTCGGAGAGCGCCGCACCGCTGCTGCGTGAAGACCAAATTGAAGCCGTTGTCGGGTGGATGGCAGCTAACGCCTCGGCATCGACTTCAGTTAGTGCCACATCCTCTCAGGCACAGAGCACTGGAGAGCAGCCATCTGTCTCTTCACCACCTGCCAAATTGGCCAGGCAGTCAGAGAGCCCAGGACAGGAGCCGTCTCTACTTCTGTTCTCTGAATCTCTTGGCTTGGAAACAGGGGGCCAGCCAAGCAGTATTGGAGAAATGGAAGAAGAGGCAGTGTGCAGTGATGCCCAACAGCTTTGTCTCTCTGACTCTGAAGAGGCGGGTGGGCCAGTGCCTCCGGTGACCACAGCGCAGTACGCATCTGATGATTAAACTCAGGTGCCGCTTTCTGGTGCGTACTGTGCTGCCGAGACTACCCAGGAGGAGCAGTTGGTGGCAGAGGGTAGTGGAGATGATGAGGTCGTTGACCCATCGTGGCGTGAGGAACAGGAAGGTGGTGGGCGCAGCTCTGAGGAAGAGATTCCCCTTACGGGCCAAAGAGGGAGAGGGAGGGGGAAGACTGCGGAGCCTGTAGCCTCCACTTTGGCACCCGTTAGGAGCCTGTCTCTTTCCAAAGCCAAAAAGGGTGCTCCCAAGACTTGCAGTGCCTGGTCCTTTTTTGACACAGTTGCAGATGACATTTGTTTTGTCAAATGCAAGCTGTGTCATCAGAAAGTAAAAAGAGGGAAAAATGTCAGCAACCTCAATACCACAAATATGTGGAAACATGTGCGGACCAGGCACGCGGTGGAGTTACAGAAACACACTGAAGATGTAGGCCAACCAACAGCGGCAGCTACCACCTCTTCAGCTCGTGTTGCCTCTTCCTCCAGCTCACGCACAGCTGGTTTGGCTTCCTCCCAGGATCACCATGGAAGAACCTCTGGCACTGTTGTCCAGAGACCTTGTGTATTTCCACCCACAGCACCACCTTCCCAGTCATCCTCACACTCCCAGTCTACTCTACAGCCATCGGTAGTACAGGCATGGGAGAAAAGGCGGGCATTCTCGGCCAACCACCCCCGAGCACAGGCTCTGAATGCAGGCATTGCCAAACTTCTGTCACTGGAAATGCTCTCATTCAGGCTGGTGGAGACTGACAGCTTCCGTGACTTGATGGCATTGGCAGTCCCACAGTACAAGGTGCCCAGCCGCTTTTACTTCAGCAGGCAAGCTGTCCCTGCCCTGCACAGGCATGTTGAGGGAAACATAAAACATGCGCTACTGAACGCCGTCAGTAGCAAGTTCCACCTCACCACCGATGCGTGGACCAGTCAGCATGGACAGGGGCGATACGTTTCCCTCACTGCCCATTGGGTTAATGTTGTTGAGCCAGGTACAGATCGTGCGAGTGGCGCAGGACGTGTCCTGCCCACTCCAAGGATTGCAGGAATCCAGTCTGTACGCATTGACTCCTCCTCTTACACAAGTTCCTCAGAATCATCTCTGCAGGAGCCGTCACAGTCCACCTCCACATGGACCCGTGAACGTTTACCTATGACTGACATGAGCACAGCCGTGGCCAAACGTCAGCAGGCCGTCTTGAAACTAGTTTCATTGGGGAATCGAAGCCACACAGCGCAGGAGCTCTGGAATGCCATCAAGCAGGAGAGCGATGTGTGGTTACTGCCAGCGAATCTCCAGCGAGGTGGGATCTGGAGGAGCGTGGAGGCAGAGGCACTGACAGCCTGACACCAAATTATGTCAGAAGACAGGCAGCGCTAATTGGGCATGGCCAAGGGATAACAGAACAGCGCAGGCTCCGTGACAGCTTAAAACAACGCTGAGGAGGCAGCGCACGGCACCAAGGGGATAGGAATGACAGCTGTGCTGTGTCCCATTACGAAGGAAATTCGCACCTCCGGGACGGTGTTACGGTATAAGGGGACACATTTTTAGTGTTTACTTCTGTGTTTGCAAGGAGCATAATTAAAAGAGCAACCTTTTCCTTTTGCATCCTTAGTGCTGCACAAGATGGCTCTTTCAGCTACAAACATCTTGGGGGGGGGGTTAACGGTTCCCTTTCAACTTGCTCCAATCAGGCTTCGGCCTACACTCTGTTCCTCTGCTCCTCCTGCTGTCCCTGGGCTCTAACACCGCCAGTTGGTGCCTGGAAGTGCTGTCTGCACAGTCAACAGTCGCTCCTCTGTTATTGGGGTTCAGTAACGTCAGCTGATCCCCAGCTGTGTATCCGGCAACGTGTCATGCGACCGCCACGCTGGGACAACTAAAATGTAAGGGGACCTGTCCCCCCCCCCCTAGGCGTTTGTTACTGAAAGAGCCACCTTGTGCAGCACTAATACTGCACAAGGAAAAGGTCGCTCTTGAAATTATGCTCCTTGCAAACGCTGAACTACACACTCATGTAATGTGTCCCCTCACACCGTCCAACCGTCCCGGAGGTGGGACTTTCCTTTGTAATGTGACGCAGCACAGCCGTCATTGCTACCCCCTTGGCACCGTGCGTTGCCTTCTTAGCGTTGTTTGATTCCGTCATGGACCCTGCGCTGTTATGTTATCCCTTGTCCATGCACAGTTTGCGCTGCCCGTCCTCTGACATCATTTGTTGTCGTCCTGGCTGCGCCTGTGCGTCCACGCTGCCCGAAATCCCACTTCGCAGTGTCATCTAATGTGATCCCACAGTGGGCCTGGTATCCATGGCCATGCGCAGTGCATATACTAGCCTCTCACTCCCCTTCTTCACGCTTCTTCAGACTAGGCGGCGTCAGCTGATCCCTAATAGCATGCCACGGCCGTGACGCCGCACAGTCTGAAGAAGCAGGAAGGAGGTGAGTGAGAGGCGATGATATGCACTGCGCATGCCCATGGATCCCTGGCCCGCAGTGGGATTACATTAGATGACACTGCGAGGTTGGATCTCAGGCAGCTTGGACGCACAGGCACTGCCAGCCTGACACCTAAATGATGTCAGAAGACGGGCACCGCTAACTGTGCATGGCCAAGGGATAACATTACAGCGCGGGCTCCGTGACAGAACCAAACAACGTTGAGGAGGTGGCGCACGGCACCAAGGGGGTTGGAATGACGGCTTTGCTGTGTCACATTACAAAGGAAAGTCCCACTTCCGTGACGGTTTGACGGTGTGAGGGGACACATTATATGAGTGTGTACTTCATCATTTGCAAGGAGCATAATTTTCGGAGCCACCATTTTCCATGTGCAGTATTACTGATGTACAAGATGGCTCTTTCAGCAACAAATGTCTGGGGGGGGGTTAAAGGTTCCCTTTCAACTTGCTCCACTGCAGGCTTCGGCCTACACTCTGCTCCTCTTTGGTTCCCTGGGTTTCAACACTGTCAGTTGCCACCTGGAAGTGTTGTCTACACAGAAAAAACACTAGCTGATGTGTCAGTGGGGTTCAGCACCGCCAGCTGTTCCCCTGCTGTGTAGTCGGCAACGTGTCCAGCACAAGCCACGCTGACACAACAGAACAAAAGCTGCCACCAGTGCAGGCTTCGGCCTACACTCTGCTCCTCTCCTCCTCCTGCTGCCCCTGGGCTCAAACACCGCTAGTTTTTGCCCGGAAGTGCTAGCTGCACAGAGAAAAACACCAGCCAATGTGTTAGTGGGGTTCAGCACCGCCAGCTGTTCCCCTGCTGTGTAGCCGGCAACGTGACCTACAAACGCCACGCAGGCACATGAACTGAAATTAAAGGGACCCTGCCCCCCACCCCCAGGTGTTTCTATGTATAACAGCTACCTTGTACAGCAGTAATGCTGTATTTGTACAAGGTGGCTGACTTTTTCTCATTGCCAACGTGGAACTCAACACGTACAAAATGTGTCTCATTGAGACCATTCCACTGTCCCTGAGGTGTGACTTTCCTTTCTAATGGTACGCAGCACCACCCTAGGTAGCGCTGCCCGTCTTCTGACATCATTGGTTGGCTGCCTGTGCCTGTGCGTCCGCCCTGCCCGACACAACCCCTCTCGTTGTCTCATATATTTTGGCTGCGAGGGTGTGATTGTTGGGCATGTGCAGTGCATATGTTCGCCTGTCTTAACTCATCTCCTTCCGCCTTCTTCAGACTGTGCGGCCTCATGGCCGTGGTAGGCGATAAGGGATCAGCTGAGGCCGCCCAGTCTGAAGCAGGTGTAAGGACATGTGTGAGTGGCAAACATATTTACTGCACAAGGGCACGAATCCCAGCCACGCAGTGTGGTTTTTTGAAAACACACTGCGGGTCTGGGATTCATGGCCATTGCTAACCGCACCGGTCAACATGAAATGAGGTGAGAAGACAGGCAGCGCTCACAGCGCATGGCCAAGGGATCACAATAGCGCAGACTCCTGTACAGCAAATAACAATGCTCAGGAGGCTGCGCCCAGCACCAAGGCGTTATTTATGTGCACCTGTGCTGCGTCTCCTTAAAAAGACAAGTCACGCCTCCAATACAGTTCTACTGTTCAATGGGCTAAATTGTGTGCGTCTTTCATTCTGCGTGTGTAATGAGCAAAACTTAAAGAGCAACCTTTAACTTGTGGAGTTTTACTGCTGCACAAGGTGTGGCTCTTCAACATTGTAACACCTGAGGGTGGGTTAAAGGTTACCTTTGAAATTGGTTCAATTAGGCTTCGGCCTACACTCTGCTCCTCCTGCAGACCCTGGGCTCTAACTACGCCAGTTGGGGCCCGGAAGTGCTGGCTGCACAGAGAAAAACACCCACCATTGTGTCAGTGGGGTTCAGCACCGCCAGCTGTTCCCCTGCTGTGTAGCCGGCATCGTTTCCAGCACAAGCCATGCTGGCACAACAGACCAAAAGCTGCCACCAGTGCAGGCTTCGGCCTACACTCTGCTCCTCTCCTCCTCCTGCTGACCCTGGGCTATAACACCGCCAGTTGTAGCCTGGAAGTGCTAGCTGCACAGAGAAAAACACCCGCCAATGTGTTAGTGGGGTTCCGCACCGCCAGCTGTTCCCCTGCTGTGTAGCCGGCATCATGTCCAGCACAAGCCACGCTGGCACAACCGACCAAAAGCTGCCACCAGTGGAGGCTTCGGCCAACACTCTGCTCCTCTCCTCCTCCTGCTGACCCTGGGCTCAAACACCGCTAGTTTTTGCCCGGAAGTGCTAGCTGCACAGAGAAAAACACCAGCCAATGTGTTAGTGGGGTTCAGCACCGCCAGCTGTTCCCCTGCTGTGTAGCCGGCAACGTGACCTGCAAACGCCACGCAGGCACATGAACTGAAATTAAAGGGAACCTGGCCCCACCCCCCAGGTGTTTCTATGTATAACAGCCACCTAGTACAGCAGTACTGCTGCATTTGTACAAGGTGGCTGATTTTTTCTCATTGCCCACGTTGAATTAAACACGTAAAATATGTGTCTCATTACAGACCATTACAATGTCCCTGAGGTGTGACTTTCCTTTTTAATGACACGCACCACCCCCCTTGGTAGCGCTGCCCGTCTTCTGACATCATTGGTTGGCTGCCTGTGCCTGTGCGGCCGCCCTGCCCGACACAACCCCCCTCATTGTCTCATATATTTTGGCTGCGAGGGTGTGATTGATGGGCATGTGCAGTGCATATGTTCGCCTGTCTTAACTCATCTCCTTCCGCCTTCTTCAGACTGTGCGGCCTCATGGCCGTGGTAGGCGATAAGGGATCAGATGAGGCCGCCCAGTCTGAAGCAGGTGTAAGGACATGTGTGAGTGGCAAACATATTTACTGCACAAGGCCACGAATCCCAGCCACGCAGTGTGATTTTTTGAAAACACACTGCGGGCCTGGGATTCATATCCATTGCTAACCGCACCGGCCAACATGAAATGAGGTGAGAAGACAGGCAGCGCTCACAGCGCATGGCCAAGGGATCACAATAGCGCAGACTCCTGTACAGCAAATAACAACGCTCAGGAATCTGCGCCCAGCACCTAGGTGTAAATTTTGACACCTGTGCTGCGTCTCCTTAAAAAGACAAGTCACGCCTCCACTACTGTTTGACAGTATAATGGGCTAAATAGTGTACGTGTTTTATTTAGCGTGTGCAATGAGCAAAATTAAGAGAGCAACCTTTGACTTGTGCAGCATTAATGCTGCACAAGGTGTGGCTCTTGTACCTTGCAACACCTGAGGGGGGGTTAAAGGTTACCTTTGAAATTGGTTCAACTAGGCTTCGGCCTACACTCTGCTCCTCTCCTCCTCCTGCTGACCCTGGGCTCTGACACCGCTAGATTTTGCCCGGAAATGCAAGCTGCACAGAGAAAAACACCAGCCAATGTGTTAGTGGGGTTCAGCACCGCCAGCTGTTCCCCTGCGGTGTAGCCGGCATCGTGTCCAGCACAAGCCACGCTGGCACAACTGACCAAAAGCTGCCACCAGTGCAGGCTTCGGCCTACACTCTGCTCCTCTCCTCCTCCTGCTGCCCCTGGGCTCAAACACCGCTAGTTTTTGCCCGGAAGTGCTAGCTGCACAGAGAAAAACACCAGCCAATGTGTTAGTGGGGTTCAGCACCGCCAGCTGTTCCCCTGCTGTGTAGCCGGCAACGTGACCTGCAAACGCCACGCAGGCACATGAACTGAAATTAAAGGGAACCTGGCCCCACCCCCCAGGTGTTTCTATGTATAACAGCCACCTAGTACAGCAGTACTGCTGCATTTGTACAAGGTGGCTGATTTTTTCTCATTGCCCACGTTGAATTAAACACGTAAAATATGTGTCTCATTACAGACCATTACAATGTCCCTGAGGTGTGACTTTCCTTTTTAATGACACGCACCACCCCCCTTGGTAGCGCTGCCCGTCTTCTGACATCATTGGTTGGCTGCCTGTGCCTGTGCGGCCGCCCTGCCCGACACAACCCCCCTCATTGTCTCATATATTTTGGCTGCGAGGGTGTGATTGATGGGCATGTGCAGTGCATATGTTCGCCTGTCTTAACTCATCTCCTTCCGCCTTCTTCAGACTGTGCGGCCTCATGGCCGTGGTAGGCGATAAGGGATCAGATGAGGCCGCCCAGTCTGAAGCAGGTGTAAGGACATGTGTGAGTGGCAAACATATTTACTGCACAAGGCCACGAATCCCAGCCACGCAGTGTGATTTTTTGAAAACACACTGCGGGCCTGGGATTCATATCCATTGCTAACCGCACCGGCCAACATGAAATGAGGTGAGAAGACAGGCAGCGCTCACAGCGCATGGCCAAGGGATCACAATAGCGCAGACTCCTGTACAGCAAATAACAACGCTCAGGAATCTGCGCCCAGCACCTAGGTGTAAATTTTGACACCTGTGCTGCGTCTCCTTAAAAAGACAAGTCACGCCTCCACTACTGTTTGACAGTATAATGGGCTAAATAGTGTACGTGTTTTATTTAGCGTGTGCAATGAGCAAAATTAAGAGAGCAACCTTTGACTTGTGCAGCATTAATGCTGCACAAGGTGTGGCTCTTGTACCTTGCAACACCTGAGGGGGGGTTAAAGGTTACCTTTGAAATTGGTTCAACTAGGCTTCGGCCTACACTCTGCTCCTCTCCTCCTCCTGCTGACCCTGGGCTCTGACACCGCTAGATTTTGCCCGGAAATGCAAGCTGCACAGAGAAAAACACCAGCCAATGTGTTAGTGGGGTTCAGCACCGCCAGCTGTTCCCCTGCGGTGTAGCCGGCATCGTGTCCAGCACAAGCCACGCTGGCACAACTGACCAAAAGCTGCCACCAGTGCAGGCTTCGGCCTACACTCTGCTCCTCTCCTCCTCCTGCTGCCCCTGGGCTCAAACACCGCTAGTTTTTGCCCGGAAGTGCTAGCTGCACAGAGAAAAACACCAGCCAATGTGTTAGTGGGGTTCAGCACCGCCAGCTGTTCCCTTACTGTGTAGCCGGCATCGTGTCCAGCACAAGCCACGCTGGCACAACAGACCAAAAGCTGCCACCAGTGCAGGCTTCGGCCTACACTCTGCTCCTCTCCTCCTCCTGCTGCCCTTGGGCTCAAACACCGCTAGTTTTTGCTCGGAAGTGCTAGCTGCACAGAGAAAAACACCAGCCAATGTGTTAGTGGGGTTCAGCACCGCCAGCTGTTCCCCTGCTGTGTAGCCGACATCGTGTCCAGCACAAGCCACGCTGGCACAACAGACCAAAAGCTGCCACCAGTGCAGGCTTCGGCCTACACTTTGCTCCTCTCCTCCTCCTGCTGACCCTGGGCTCTAACACCGCCAGTTTTTGCCGGGACATGCTAGCTGCACAGAGAAAAACACCAGTCAATGTGTCAGTGGGGTTCAGCACCGCCAGCTGTTCCCCTGCTGTATAGCTGGCAACGTGTCCTGCAAATGCCATGCAGGCACCTGAACTAAAATTAAAGGGAACCAGCCCCCACCCCCCCAGGTGTTTCTATGTATAACAGCCACCTTGTTCAGCAGTACTGCTGCATTTGTACAAGGTGGCTGACTTTTTCTCCTTGCCCACGTTTAAATAAACACGTACTAAATGTGTCTCATTGAGACCATTCCACTGTCCCTGAGGTGTGACTTTCCTTTCTAATGATACGCAGCACCACCCTTGGTAGCGCTGCCCGTCTTTTGACATCATTGGTTAGCTGGCTGCGCCTGTGCGTCTGCCCTGCTCGAAACAACGCCCCTCGGTGTCTTATTTTTTAGGACAGCGAGGGTGTGATTGATGGGCATGTGCAGTGCATATGTTTGCCTGTGTTCACTCATCTCCTTCCGCCTTCTTCAGACTGGGTGGCCTCATGGACGCGGCATGCGATAAGGGATCAGATGAGGCCGCCCAGTCTGAAGCAGGTGTAAGGACATGTGTGAGCGGCAAACATATTTACTGCACAAGGCCACAAATCCCAGCCATGCAGTGTGATTTTTTGAAAACACACTGTGGGTCTGGGATTCATGTCCATCGCTAACTGCAACGGCCGACATGAAATGAGGTCAGAAGACAGGCAGCGCTCACAGCGCATGGCCAAGGGATAACAAGAGCGCAGACTCCTGTACAGCAAATAACAACGCTCAGGAATCTGCGCCCAGCACCTAGGTGTAAATTTTGACACCTGTGCTGCGTCTCCTTAAAAAGACAAGTCACGCCTCCACTACTGTTTGACAGTATAATGGGCTAAATAGTGTACGTGTTTATTCAGCGTGTGCAAGGAGCAAAAGTAATAGAGCAACCTTTTACTTGTGCAGCATTAATGCTGCACAAGGTGTGGCTCTTGTACCTTGCAACACCTGAGGGGGGGTTAAAGGTTACCTTTGAAATTGGTTCAACTAGGCTTCGGCCTACACTCTGCTCCTCTCCTCCTCCTGCTGACCCTGGGCTATAACACCGCCAGTTGTAGCCTGGAAGCGCTAGCTGCACAGAGAAAAACACCCGCCAATGTGTTAGTTGGGTTCAGCACCGCCAGCTGTTCCCCTGCTGTGTAGCCGGCATCGTGTCCAGCACAAGCCACGCTGGCACAACTGACCAAAAGCTGCCACCAGTGCAGGCTTCGGCCTACACTCTGCTCCTCTCCTCCTCCTGCTGCCCCTGGGCTCAAACACCGCTAGTTTTTGCCCGGAAGTGCTAGCTGCACAGAGAAAAACACCAGCCAATGTGTTAGTGGGGTTCAGCACCGCCAGCTGTTCCCCTGCTGTGTAGCCGGCAACGTGACCTGCAAACGCCACACAGGCACATGAACTGAAATTGAAGGGAGCCTGCCCCCCACCCCCAGGTGTTTCTATGTATAACAGCCACCTTGTACAGCAGTACTGCTGCATTTGTACAAGGTGGCTGACTTTTTCTACTTGCCCACGTGGAACTCAACACGTACAAAATGTGTCTCATTGAGACCATTCCACTGTCCCTGAGATGTGACTTTCCTTTCTAATGATACGCAGCACCACCCTTGGTAGCGCTTCCCGTCTTTTGACATCATTGGTTAGCTGGCTGCGCCTGTGCGTCCGCCCTGCTCCAAACAACGCCCCTCGGTTTCTTATTTATTTTGTCAGCGAGGGGGTGGTTTATGGGCACGAGCAGTGCATATGTTCGCCTGTCGTCACTCATCTCCTTCCGCCTTCTTCAGACTATGCAGCCTCATGGCCGCGGCATGCGAGAAGGGATCAGCAGAGGCCGCCCAGTCTGAAGCAGGTGTAAGGACGTGTGTGAGCGGCCAAAATATTTACTGCTCAAGGCCACGAATCCCAGCACCGCAGTGTGACTTTATGAAAAGGCACTGTGGGTCTGGGATTTATGGCCATCGTTAACCGCACCGGCCAACATGAAATGAGGTCATAAGACGGGCAGCGCTAACAGGGCATTGCCAAGGGATAACACAAGAGCGCAGACTCCTGTACAGCAAATAACAACACTCAGGAAGCTGCGCCAAGCACCAAGGCGTTATTTGGGACACCTGTGCTGCGTCTCCTTAAAAAGCCAAGTCACGCATCCACTACAGTTTGACTGTAGAATGGGCTAAATTGTGTACGTCTTTCATTCAGCGTGTGCAAGTAGACAAATTAATAGAGCAACCTTTCACTTGTGCAGCATTAATACTGCACAAGGTGTGTCTCTTGTACTTTGTAACACCTGAGGGGGGGTTAAAGGTTTCCTTCGAAATTGGTTCAACTATGCTTCGGCCTACACTCTGCTCCTCTCCTCCTCCTCCTGCTTCACCACGGGCTCTAACATCGCTAGTATTTGCCCGCAAGTGCTAGCTGCACAGAGAAAAACACCCGCCATTGTGTTAGTGGGGTTCAGCAACGCCAGCTGTTCCCCCACTGTGTAGCCGGCAAAGTGTCCTGCAAACGCAACGCAGACACAAAGCTGCCTCCAGTGCAGGCTTCGGCCTACACTCTGCTCCCCCTGCTTACCCTTTGCTCCAGCACCGCTAGTTGGGGCTCTAGGAAGACAATCTTTAATAGGCAACGCATCTGGGTTCCAGCACCGCCAGCTGGTTCTCGGCAGTGTTTTTGTCACGGGTACTCCCTCGTGCCCAGCCTGGTTCCAGCACCGTCAGCTGTTTCCGGGTACTGTCAAACTCACTGAGACACCTATGCGTTGCCCCGTCGTGTTGCGGTCGAGTTAGCCAACTCCAGGGTGCCTCCAGTTTAGGAGCTTCCTATGTGGGCTGCATGAATTGGTAGTCAAGGCTGGTTCTGTAGTGCCAGTAGGCCCAGCTCCCCCTGTAGGACTTTTGGGGTTCGGTAACTGCGGCTGCCTCGCGGCCTAGCTGTTCTCTCCTCTCCTGTGGGCCTTCGGGTCCAACACCTGGTTCCAGCACCGTCAGCTGGTTCCGGGTCGAGCCTTTGGCTTAGGTGCCTCCTCCTGGGTATCCGAGTTCCGCCAACGCCAGGCGGTCCGAGTTCCGCCAACGCCAGGCGGTCCTTGGTAGTGCTTTTAAGCGCGGGCACCTACAGCTTAGTAACCGTGTTCCAGCACCGTCAGCTGGTCCTCGGTCGTGCCATTGGCTCTTGCACACTGGGGCAACGCATCCGGGTTCCAGCACCGCCAGCTGGTTCTCGGCAGTGTTTTTGTCACAGGTACTCCCTCGTGCCAAACCTGGTTTCAGCACCGTCAGCTGTTTCCGGGTTGTGTCAAACTCACTGAGACACCTATGCGTTGCCCCGTCGTGTTGCGGTCGAGATAGCCAACTCCAGGGTGCCTCCAGTTTAGGAGCTTCCTATGTGGGCTGCATGAATTGGTAGTCAAGGCTGGTTCTGTAGTGCCAGTAGGCCCAGCTCCCCCTGTAGGACTGTTGGGGTTCGGTAACTGCGGCTGCCTCGCGGCCTAGCTGTTCTCTCCTCTCCTGTGGGCCTTCGGGTCCACCACCTGGTTCCAGCACCGTCAGCTGGTTCCGGGCCGAGCCTTTGGCTTAGGTGCCTCCTCCTGGGTATCCAAGTTCCGCCAACGCCAGGCGGTCCTTGATAGTGCTTTTAAGCGCGGGCACCTACAGCTTAGTAACCGGGTTCCAGCACCGTCAGCTGGTCCTCGGTCGTGCCATTGGCTCTTGCACACTGGGGCAAAGCATCCGGGTTCCAGCACCGCCAGCTGGTTCTCGGCAGTGTTTTTGTCACAGGTACTCCCTCGTGCCAAACCTGGTTTCAGCACTGTCAGCTGTTTCCGGGTTGTGTCAAGCTCGCTGAGACGCCTATGCTTGCCCCGTCATGTTGCGGTCGGGTTAGCCAACACCAGGGTGCCTCCAGTTTAGGAGCTTCCTGTGTGGGCTGTATGAATTGGTAATTAAGGCTGGATCTGTAGTGCCAGTAGGCCCAGCTCCCCCTGTAGGACTGTTGGGGTTCGGTAACTGCGGCTGCCTCGCGGCCTAGCTGTTCTCTCCTCTCCTGTTGGCCTTCGGGTCCACCACCTGGTTCCAGCACCGTCAGCTGGTTCCGGGCCGAGCCTTTGGCTTAGGTGCCTCCTCCTGGGTATCCGAGTTCCGCCAACGCCAGGCGGTCCTTGGTAGTGCTTTTAAGCGCGGGCACCTACAGCTTAGTAACCGGGTTCCAGCACCGTCAGCTGGTCCTCGGTCGTGCTATTGGCTCTTGCACACCGGGGCAACGCATCCGGGTTCCAGCACCGCCAGCTGGTTCTCGGCAGTGTTTTTGTCACGGGTACTCCCTCGTGCCCAGCCTGGTTCCAGCACCGTCAGCTGTTTCCGGGTACTGTCAAACTCACTGAGACACCTATGCGTTGCCCCGTCGTGTTGCGGTCGAGTTAGCCAACTCCAGGGTGCCTCCAGTTTAGGAGCTTCCTATGTGGGCTGCATGAATTGGTAGTCAAGGCTGGTACTGTAGTGCCAGTAGGCCCAGCTCACCCTGTAGGACTGTTGGGGTTCGGTAACTGCGGCTGCCTCGCGGCCTAGCTGTTCTCTCCTCTCCTGTGGGCCTTCGGGTCCACCACCTGGTTCCAGCACCGTCAGCTGGTTCCGGGCCGAGCCTTTGGCTTAGGTGCCTCCTCCAGGGTATCCGAGTTCCGCCAACGCCAGTTGGTCCTTGGTAGTGCTTTTAAGCGCGGGCACCTACAGCTTAGTAACCGGGTTCTAGCACCGTCAGCTGGTCCTCGGTCGTGCCATTGGCTCTTGCACACTGGGGCAACGCATCTGGATTCCAGCACCGCCAGCTGGTTGTCGGCAGTGTTTTTGTCACGGGTACTCCCTCGTGCCCAGCCTGTTTCCAGCACCGTCAGCTGTTTCCGGGTACTGTCAAACTCACTGAGACACCTATGCGTTGCCCCGTCGTGTTGCGGTCGAGTTAGCCAACTCCAGGGTGCCTCCAGTTTAGGAGCTTCCTATGTGGGCTGTATGAATTGGTAATCAAGGCTGGATCTGTAGTGCCAGTAGGCCCAGCTCCCCCTGTAGGACTGTTGGGGTTCGGTAACTGCGGCTGCCTCGCGGCCTAGCTGTTCTCTCCTCTCCTGTGGGCCTTCGGGTCCACCACCTGGTTCCAGCACCGTCAGCTGGTCCCGGGCCGAGCCTTTGGCTTAGGTGCCTCCTCCTGGGTATCCGAGTTCCGCCAACGCCAGGCGGTCCTTGGTAGTGCTTTTAAGCACGGGCACCTACAGCTTAGTAACCGGGTTCCAGCACCGTCAGCTGGTCCTCGGTCGTGCCATTGGCTCTTGCACACTGGGGCAACGCATCCGGGTTCCAGCACCGCCAGCTGGTTCTCGGCAGTGTTTTTGTCACAGGTACTCCCTCGTGCCAAACCTGGTTTCAGCACCATCAGCTGTTTCCGGGTTGTGTCAAGCTCGCTGAGACGCCTATGCTTGCCCCGTCGTGTTGCGGTCGAGTTAGCCAACTCCAGGGTGCCTCCAGTTTAGGAGCTTCCTATGTGGGCTGCATGAATTGGTAGTCAAGGCTGGTTCTGTAGTGCCAGTAGGCCCAGCTCCCCCTGTAGGACTGTTGGGGTTCGGTAACTGCGGCTGCCTCGCGGCCTAGCTGTTCTCTCCTCTCCTGTGGCCCTTCGGGTCCACCACCTGGTTCCAGCACCGTCAGCTGGTTCTCGGCAGTGTCTTTTGCTCTTGTACCTTCTGCTCCCCATCCTGGTTCCAGTACCGTCAGCTGGTTCCGGGCAGAGCCTTTGGCTTAGGTGCCTCCTTCTGGGTATCCAAGTTCCACCAACGTCAGGTGGTCCTTGGTAGTGCTTTCAGGCACGGGTACCTCCTGCTTAGTAACCGGGTTCCAGTAACGTCAGCTGGTCTTCGGTAGTTCCATTGGCACTTGGACCTTCGGCTACCCATCCGGGTTCCAGTACCGTCAGCTGGTTCTCGGCAGTGTCTTTTCCTCTTGTACCTTCTGCTCCCCATCCTTGTTCCAGTACCGTCAGCTGGTTCCGGGCAGAGCCTTTGGCTTAGGTGCCTCCTTCTGGGTATCCGAGTTCCGCCAACGTCAGGCGGTCCTTGGTAGTGCTTTTTAGCACGGGTACCTCCTGCTTAGTAACCGGGTTCCAGTAACGTCAGCTGGTCCTCGGTAGTTCCATAGGCTCTTGAACCTTCGGGTAGCCATCCGAGTTCCAGTTCCATCAGCTGGTTCTTGGCATTTTCTCAGCCTTCTTGTACCTTCTGCTACATTTCCAAGTTGAAGACCCTAACATCGACGACCCGAAAGACCACCCCGATGACGACGACGGCGGAGACGACGATGGCGGAGACGACGACGGCGGAGACGAGGACGGCGGAGACGACAACACTGGAGATGACGACCCTGGAGACGACGACATGGAAGACCGAGAAGCAGAAGAACAAGAGGCTGCAGAACAAAGAGCAGAAGAACATTAAGCATAACACTTAATATCAGAGCAAAAGATATTATCTAAATTATATGCAGAAGAAGACTAAGCAGTGTATGGGGGTGAGTCCGTTCCTCCTCGTGGTGCCCCTGGATAAAGCCTGATGCTGCAGGCCAAACTGAACGCAGACAAATGTAACTTTTGTGACTGGCAGAACGGAAGGTGTAATCTTCCAACTTTTATAGATAACAACTACGGGAATGCCTGTCACAAATGAGAATATGATGAAGAAGTAGAATAGGAAGAATAATAACAGTTGAATAAAATGAATATGTAGAATAGGAAGAATAATAATAGTTGAATAAAATGAATATGAAGAATGTATTAAAAAAAAAAAAGGTAAAGGATGAAGAAGAAGATGAATAAGGTGAAGAAGAAGTTGATGTCAAAGATGCTGATGATGATGAAGATGAAAGTGTGGGAAAAGTAAAAATAAAAGAAGGGGAAGGGCGTGGAATAGTGAAACATCAATATCTGACAAAATAAAAAAAAAATTTACATAGTCAATATCTTTGTCACTCCGAACGTCTTTAAAAAAACAAAAACATGCTATTCTATTTGATTGGGCTAAACCTCTATGACTTTAATGTCTCCGCCACCTCCCCAAATACATCCTGCATTATTCTTAGTTGTTTTCCTTCATGTAGAATGAACCTACAAGGAAAGAAAGGGTTTATTTTAATTCCGATATTTTGGTCCCATTGACTTGCATTGGGATCGGGTATCGGTATCGGCGATATCCGATATTTTTTGAATATCGGCCGATCCTATCCGATACCGATACTTTCCGATATCGGAAGGTATCGCTCAACACTACTCATTACTATAACATAATAAACGGATTTTTCCACAAGAATACTGCTGAAATGAGGCATACAGGTATGACCTTTTTAACATTGTATCACCTGTATTCCCATATTGATAGATTAAAAATGTCCTAGGGGTGACAGATTCCCTTTAATCATGTAGCACAATAAATAAATGATTACAATAACAATACTTTGGAAATTCCCTCAGTCTTCATCTGTCTAGACAAATGATTACTCTAAACACCTAGACAAATATTGCCAGCCTGTGCAGTTACATTCCCACTGTATTACAATTTAACTACAAGGATTTTTTTCCAATTACAGTTTAAGAAGGTACATTTAATTCCCAATACAACTGCCATAGTCAAATGTGAACCTACCGACTCCGAACATTAGTGTCCTCAGATTTTGCCCATATTCTAACAACCATTGTCCTGTGTTGCAAACTTTCATTATCTTTACTCGTTTTCTTAATTTTAGTACCTATCTTCCCAGCTTAATCCATTTGTGAAGAGCACGTGCACATGTTCTGGAGGTGCCTTAACCTTGTTTGAATTTTTACTTACTAGTTTCCGGACACTTAACATTTTTTTTTTCAATCAGGAAATATGTATGACTTTCTTATTACAAAAAGTCACAATACAATCTTTGACTTATAAGAGCAAATGCTCCTTGGGCTTATTTTTCCATTGAGGTAGCTGTATAATGTATTTTTTGAAGGGGAAAGGATGAAGTTAAGTTGTATTTAAGCCATATAATTTTTAGGTGCATGTCCATTAGATTTTATATTTTTGGAAAATGAATTTAGGAAGACAAATGCAGAAATAAAAGCAATTCCAAAATTTACTCTGCTTACTTCATTGTAATTATGGATAAAACTTAACCTTTAATACCATATTTTGATTAATAAATGTATACAGACATTGCACAGTCTGATGGTTAGTCAGAGAGCGACAAATATACAAGCGTAACCCCTCCTCCCATTTCTACATATAGAATGAGGTGCAAAAACTGCCCTAATTACCATAAGTCCTTTGTCTCAAATTGACATTACATTTATTAAAGTTGTCAATACTATTTTGATCATAAAAGATATGCTTAATAGTAGCGAAATACAGTTATCCTTTTTTATTTTCTTTGTGAAATCCTATGTTTTGTTTTCTCCTTTCAATGATGATTTTTTTAGCTTGCAATTAATAATGCATGAAAATATTTTTAATCTTACCCTTCCTTGTCAATGAGCTTTGCACAGGTGACAGAGAAAGTTCTCCAATAAAAGTCAATAAACTACTCCAATCTAGGTCTGTCTGCGGTCCATTTGGCTGTTTTATCTCCCAATTCTGTTAAAAGAAGCTCAGGCAATATAACTGCCCCATTGTTATGTAAAACCAAAGAAATTAGCTGGAGCATAACTTAGTATATAGGTACCTTCACACTAAATGATATCGCTAGCAATCTGTGACGTTGCAGCGTCCTCGCTAGCGATATCGTTTAGTTTGACACGCAGCAGCGATCAGAATCCTGCTGTGATGTCGTTGGTCGGGGCTAGAGGGCCAGACCTTTCTTTGGTCGCTGGCTCTCCCGCTGACATCGCTGAATCGGCGTGTGTGACACCGATTCAGCGATGTCTTCGCTGGTAACCAGGGTAAACATTGGGTTACTAAGCGCAGGGCCGCGCTTAGTAACCCGATGTTTACCCTGGTTACCATCCTAAAAGTAAAAAAAACAAACGCTACATACTTACCTACCGCTGTCTGTCCTCGGCGCTCTGCTTCTCTGCTTACCAGTCAAAAATAAACTTTTTACTGAACAATAAATTGGTGGGGATTATTAACAACAGATAGTGGGTACACAACTTGATGAATGTTTCCTTCTCAGAACAAATCATTTTCACACTCAGTCACAGTTCCTTTCTCTTCACTGGATTGGTCTCTATCTCCACTGTTTCACCTTCCTTCACCACATCCCAGCTCAGTACTACAGTCCAGTTGTTGAGAGTCCTGTTTTCAACCCAAAGTTATGTGTCTTCTTTCCCCTAAAGGGAACTTGTTTGCCATTATGGCCGGTACTTAGCTTCTCTGCTACTGATACCTTGGAACTCTGGGGCATTCTCTACATCTCACATTTTCTGTCCCATCTTGGCCAATTACCTCTCTGAGTTATATACTCAGAGCCGGACTGCTAGGCGTCCTCTCCCAGGTATCATATCCGATTGACCACTCTTTCTTTCTGTCAGTTTTCCTTCCACTTTACTCCAGATCATGCTATCACTGCCTCAGTCTCCTCTCGTTTTGGGAAACCCACATCACGCAGCACAGCTTACTTCTAGACCTTAAGTCTGCAGCTGATGCACACTGAGCACTTCCTGATGTTCTGTTAGGAAACTGTCTCTGTCCATTCACCTTGTCCCTTCCCACACTAGGCTAGTCTCGATCATTAACTCTAAATCTCCCTACAGTCAGGAAGAAAACAACACTATTACCAATAACACCTATCACAATACACATTACACATTGAAATACTGTGGCAATACATGTGAGTCGTCCTACCAGGGACTGGGGTACTCGGGTCTGGTCGCAATTAAGCGGGTGGTTACGGAGGCAGCTACCCGGTTCGTGCCCTGGACACTCAAGTTAAGGGGAAAGGTTTTTAAAGGGTAATTTGGAATAAAGTTTATTTGTAATGCCACCTGTGGTTCTCGGTCAGAGGGCCCGACGCTGCCTAAAGGGGTCCTCTGAGGTGATGTTGTTGCAGCAAGATGGTGACGCTTCCCACAGGTGAAGCTGGGTCCTCAGGGCTCCCAAGGTGTATGGCCAGGATGGTGGGTTGCCGGTAAATAACGTAGGACACAGAGTTGCAGTCTTTGCCTGGTTTACTGATGGTAGCAGGCCTTAGCCCAGGGTACCGGTAACAAGCGCAGGAGTCCAGGCAGCCTGAAAACAAGTAGAAATCCCCTTGGCAGGTCAGGTTGGGAGCCTTCCATTATGCGCTGGTTTTCTGGTCCCTTGCTACCTGTAGCTTGTTGGCAAGTTACCCCTTCTCTCTCCTGTCCTGGAACAGTACCTGCACAGTAGGCAACTTAAACTGTTCTCTTGGGGTCTCTGACACGGTAACTCCAGGCTCTAACTGATGCTGTACCTCAGGTATGGTATGGGCAATTTCCGTATAGTCTTATGCCCTCTTGTTCTACTGTGGACCTTGGAGTTATCCACAACCTTGGGCTCCCGGTGCCCGGCTTCTGTGCTCTGGCTCACAGGAGGCTCAATTGCAGCTTCTTTAAGCTACTAATCACTCTTCTGAGCTCCTTTCCTGTCTCTTGTCTCACACAGACTGACTGACTCCTCCTTCCAACTGGGATGGATATCAGGGAAGTTCCCCTCAACCAGGGTTTTGAGCTCATCCTTCTGGCCTGGAGTTAGAATGTGTTGTGTGTACAGCTTACCTGCCAAAGGGATCCCTCCTGTCTGCAGGCATGGCACTACCCTCCCTGAGAGGAAAGCAGCACCACTGTGGTACCCGAACTCCTGGGGTGCCACACATGCATCTTCATGGGGGAACATGGGCAGTATGTGCATCTCCTTACAAGCCAGCTAATACATACTTTTTTCCAATTGACAAGATTCTTTTTTTATTTAGAATTTATAAAACCTTTGGTTCCTTTTCTGAAGATTTTTAGCTTAGTGATCCTTGACAATTTTTCTATCTCCTTATTTATGTTCTCAAATCCTTTTTGTGTTACAATACATAGAGCTTTTTCAGGTTTCATAAGTTTTGCTTCTGTCACAGTCTAACAAGGTGAGGTAGCTGGCCTTGAAAGTGAAAAGCTGAAATCATACTCCACTATTTGCTATTTAGCTTTTACAGTGTCAGCATGAAGGGCAGGCAGAATATATTTCATCCAGTTACATCAATAGAGGTGCAGAAATGTCTCACTCTGCACCATAATATCCGACAAAAAATAGAATCAATGGATCAAGTTGTCCTTTGCAACAAGAATCATTTGACTGCATTTTTTCTTCTTTTATTTTAGATATTTTTCTTTAGAATACTTTTCAGTAGTGCAGTTAGCCACCTGACCCTACTAAATGAGCAAATAGGAATGTATAGCGTAGACTGATTGCATGAGTTCTAAAGTTCATTGTATTTATGTCTTAGGAAAGGCCTATGGCTGACATTGTCATAGCTATTGTAAATCAGCACACTAAATGCTTTAGGATTTGAACTTCAGTCTACTGTATATAGTCTGGCTTACACAATATAAGATATTGCTTTGTGATGATTCTGCTAAAATCTGACTACCAATTTTGCACTGTAGATGAAGTTATTGTGCACACCTATTTATATAAAACACAGAAATCAAACTACAAGGACCAAGGAGGCAGTTTAATAAAGTTTTTTTGCGAGATTTCCGTGGAAGAAAGCTTTGAAAAGTTACAATTTTTTGCGCAATGCGAAGTTAAGAAAAAAGATGAAACTTCTGGTGTTTTCACGCCACTGTTACCCCATCTCTGACAAAGTGGGCAGACCCTGGGTAATGCAAGGGTGTGCTTGGGCGTGGAAACCCTCTCTCGTCAAATTTGAGATGATTGGCAGCACTTACTACACCACAAGCCTCTGTCTATACGTGTGCTTATAGGTTAAAACACAGACACACCAAAGTCACTATTCGATTAAAATATATAGAAAATGTACATATGTATAAAATCAATAGTCACGGTGCTCTGTGAGAGATAGTGGATACCACCAATCAAAGGGAACAATCCAAACAACCAAGAACATGGACTGCCAGAAAAGCAGCACGCAGGAGGTAGATTATAAAATGCCTTTATTAAATAATATGGCAAATAGTTAAAACACAAAAATCAGTGCACGTATCAGGACTAAAAAATCACATATAAATATACTAGAAATTAGATGATAATGGCAGACCCAATTAGTTGTAAATATATTCCTCAATAGTGCAAAACAAAATATTAACCCCTTTACCCCCAAGGGTAGTTTGCACGTTAATGACCGGGCCAATTTTTACAATTCTGACCACTGTCCCTTTATGAGGTTATAACTCTGGAACGCTTCAACGTATCTCAGTGATTCTGACATTGTTTTCTCGTGACATATTGTACTTCATGATAGTGGTAAAAATTCTTTGATAGTACCTGCGTTTATTTGTGAAAAAAACGGAAATTTGGCGAAAATTATGAAAATGTCACACAAAATACTTAATAAGTAATATTTCCCACATGTCTTCTTTACATCAGCACAATTTTGGAACCAAAATTTTTTTTGTTAGGGAGTTATAAGGGTTAAAATTTACCAGCAATTTCTCATTTTTACAACACCATTTTTTTTAGGGACCACATCTCATTTGAAGTCATTTTGAGGGGTCTATATGATAGAAAATACCCAAGTGTGACACCATTCTAAAAACTGCAACCCTCATGGTGCTCAAAACCATATTCAAGAAGTTTATTAACCCTTCTGGTGATTCACAGGAATTTTTGGAATGTTTAAATAAAAATGAACATTTAACTTTTTTTCACAAAAAATTTACTTCAGCTCCAATTTGTTTTATTTTACCAAGGGTAACAGGAGAAAATGGACCCCAAAAGTTGTTGCACAATTTGTCCTGAGTACACCGATACCACATATGTGGGGGTAAACCACTGTTTGGGCGCATGACAGAGCTCGGAAGCGAAGGAGCGCCATTTGACTTTTCAATGCAAAATTGACTGGAATCGAGATGGGACACCATGTTGCGTTTGGAGAGCCCCTGAAGTGCCTAAACATTGAAACCCCCCACAAGTGACACCATTTTGGAAAGTAGACCCCCTAAGGAACTTATCTAGAGGTGTGGTGAGCACTTTGACCCACCAAGTGCTTCACAGAAGTTTATAATGCAGAACCATAAAAATAAAAAATCATATTTTTTCACAAAAGTTATCTTTTCGCCCCCAATTTTTTATTTTCCCAAGGGTAAGAGAAGAAATTGGACCCCGAAAGTTGTTGTACAATTTGTCCTGAGTACGCTGATACCCCATATGTAGGGGTAAACCACTGTTTTGGCGCATGGGAGAGCTCGGAAGGGAAGGAGCGCCGTTTGACTTTTCAATGCAAAATTGACAGGAATTGAGATTGGACGCCATGTTGCGTTTAGAGAGCCACTGATGTGCCTAAACATTGAAACCCCCCACAAGTGACACCATTTTGGAAAGTAGACCCCTAAGGAACTTATCTAGATGTGTTTTGAGCGCTTTGACCCACCAAGGGCTTCACAGAAGTTTATAATGCAGAGCCGTAAAAATAAAACAAAACATTTTTCCCACAAAAATTATTTTTTTAGCCCCCAGTTTTGTATTTTCCCGAGGATAACAGGAAAAATTGGACCCCAAAATTTGTTGCCCAATTTGTCCTGAGTGCGATTATACACAATATGTGGGGGGAACCACTGTTTGGGCGCATGGGAGGGCTCAGAAGGGAAGGAGCGCCATTTGGAATGCAGACTTAGCTGGAATGGTCTGCAGGTGTCACATTGCGTTTGCAGAGCCCCTAATGTACCTAAACAGTAGAAACCCCCCCACAAGTGACACCATTTTGGAAAGTAGACCCCCTAAGGAACTTATCTAGATGTGTGGTGAGCGCTTTGGCCCACCAAGGGCTTCACAGAAGTTTATAATGCAGAGCCGTAAAAATAAAACAAAAATTTTTTCCCACAAAAATTATTTTTTAGCCCCCAGTTTTGTATTTTTCCGAGGGTAACAGGAGAAATTGGACCCCAAAATTTGTTGTCCAATTTGTCCTGAGAGCACTGATACCCTATAAGTGGGAGGGAACCACTGTTTGGGCGCATGGGAGGGCTCGGAAGGGAAGGAGCTCCATTTGGAATGCAGACTTAGATGGAATGGTCTGCAGGTGTCACATTGTGTTTGCAGAGCCCCTAATGTACCTAAACAGTAGAAACTGTCATGATGTGTACTTTTAACCTGTCCTGTATTTGAATGATATGCCATTTGATGTATGTAACTGTTCTCTGGTTTCTATTAGCTGTAATTTATGTATTTTCTTGTGCTGGGAGTTCACCTGTAACAATATGTCTCCTTCCCCCAATACTTGCAGCCCTAAGCTATAATGTAATTAAGCTTTGTCAACATCACTAGTGGAGGAATAGCCATTCTTCCTCACAGCAGGTGGCTAGTCAAATGTACATACTACATAGACTACTTGGAGCCCACCAGTCTACAATCTTCTGGTGCCGTAAAGGGGCTACCAGGTACACATAAAATTGGCCATTTTTATGCGCTAAATGCTCTCATTTTTCATATTTCTAGTGCAGTAATGCAGTTCAAATTTCGTATTTCAAGTTTGCATGCTCTAGCGCTGCAGTGTGCTGCCTTATTTACTTAACTATATACGAGTTGGCGACTCTAGGTTCAGCACCTGTTCACACTTAGTCTATGTTTGGATGTGCCGGTCAGGTTTTTGAAATGTATTCTCTAGCCTTCTGATCGTGCACTCCGCCTCCTAGCCACAGGTGTTTTAATTACAGCAGGTCCAATACCCCTCCACAGAGAGAGAGAATTTTAGTCTAGGAAGAGGTTTCACATGTACCCATTCAGATGGAGATGTTTATTCTCAGCGAGGTAAGGCAAGTGTAGGACCTGGTATAAGAGAGATGCCGTAAAGGGGCTACCAGGTACACATAAAATTGGCCATTTTTATGCGCTAAATGCTCTCATTTTTCATATTTCTAGTGCAGTAATGCAGTTCAAATTTCGTATTTCAAGTTTGCATGCTCTAGCTCTGCAGTGTGCTGCCTTATTTACTTAACTAGAATCTTCTGGTGGACCCAACCATTGAATAGAAGGTGTGACCCCTAGCCCCCTTCATGGTGTTTCACTACAGTTTGTAACGCAGAGCCGTGAAAATAAAAAAATAAAAAATTTCCCCCAAAAATTATTTTTTAGCCCCCAGTTTTGTATTTTTCCGAGGGTAAGAGGAGAAATTGGACCCCAAAAGTTGTGGTCCTATTTGTCCTGAGTACGCTGATACTCCATATGTTGGGGTAAACCCCTGTTTTGGCACACAGGAGAGCTCGGAAGGGAAGGAGCACTGTTTTACTTTTTCAACGCAGAATTGGCAGGAATTGAGATCGGACGCCATGTCGTGTTTGGAGAGCCCCTGATGTGCCTAAACAGTGGAAACCCCCCAATTATAACTGAAACCCTAATCCAAACACACCCCTAACCCTAATTCCAACAGTAACCCTAACCACACCTCTAACCCTGACACACTCCTAACCCTAATCCCAACCCTATTCCGAACTGTAAATGTAATCTAAACCCTAACCCTAACTTTAGCCCCAACCCTAACCCTAGCCCTAACCCTAGCCCTAACCCTAACCCTAGCCCTAACCCTAGCCCTAGCCCTAACCCTAGCCCTAACCCTAGCCCTAACCCTAGCCCTAACCCTAGCCCTAACCCTAGCCCTAGTCCTAACCCTAGCCCTAACCCTAACCCTAGCCCTAGCCCTAACCCTAGCCCTAACCCTAATGGGAAAATGGAAATAAATACATTTTTTTAATTTTTCCCTAACTAAGGGGGTGATCAAGGGGGGTTTGATTTACTTTTATAGCGAGTTTTTTAGCGGATTTTTATGATTGGCAGCCGTCACACACTGAAAGACGCTTTTTATTGCAAAAAATATTTTTTGCGTTACCACACTTTGAGAGCTATAATTTTTCCACATTTTGGTCCACAGAGTCATCTGAGGTCTTGTTTTTTGCGGGACGAGTTGATGTTTTTATTGGTAACATTTTCGGGCACGTGACTTTTTTGATCGCTTTTTATTCCGATTTTTGTGAGGAAGAATGACCAAAAACCAGCTATTCATGAATTTCTTTTGGGGGAGGCGTTTATACCGTTCCGCGTTTGGTAAAATTGATAAAGCAGTTTTATTCGTCGGGTCAGTACGATTACAGCGTCACCTCATTTATATCATTTTTTTATGTTTTGGCGCTTTTATACAATAAAAACTATTTTACAGAAAAAATAATTATCTTTGCATCGTTTTATTCTCAGGACTATAACTTTTTTATTTTTTTTGCTGATGATGCTGTATGGCGGCTCGTTTTTTGCGGGACAAGATGACGTTTTCAGCGGTACCATGGTTATTTATATCTGTCTTTTTGATCGCGTGTTATTCTACTTTTTGTTCGGCGGTATGATAATAAAGCGTTGCTTTTTGCCTCGTTTTTTTTTTTCGTACGGTGTTTACTGAAGAGGTTAACTAGTGTTAGGACTGGCGGAACGCACCAAGACAGATGATAAAGGTGCGTTCGCAGTCCGGGGTCCACCGTGCAGGTGGAGACCTGCTGCTAGTAATTGGCAGACAATATGGCGGTACACTAAAGTATACACGCGTGGGTTAAACCTCACCCAGCGTGAAGAAAGCGATCCTGTTAACTCACAGGACCGCAGTACCGCACTAGAGCGCGAGCAAGTGGTCAGCGGACTTAACCCCAGAAGGGATTGAAGCCCGATTAGACCCTTGCTGGCGTAACACCGCAACTGGGTGTGTAGAGAACCTTAGGACAAATATGTGCACAAGAGTGCGAGCGATGCCGCACTAACGGACGCCACTAACCACCCAGACTCGGGTATGGAAAGCGCAAGGCAAGCGCACGGCGCCGTACTGGCAGGCACAGCTATAGGACGCTGAGATGTGTGTATCGTGTAGATGGCAAGTCGGGCGCTAGATAGCTACCATCATCCGCGAACAGTCAACAACACTAGGGAGGGATATTTAGGAGCTTTCATCCTTCGACATACATCCATCTACACACACACATAATAACAAAACAATACTAGCGCATGGCCGTGCGGTCATGCGCAGTTTATATAGGAGCAGCACAGGAAGTGGCCACAGCACTTTTGCCCTTCTAGGACCTGCCAAGAGGACCAATGGAATGTGCTGCAGAGCCTGAGCACATGACCCTCGATCTCCAACGGGAGACCTTACGCTGGGCATGCTCAGTACATGCAGACAAGGACTTAGTCCCAGAGAAGTCCGCTCGCTGCTGACCAGTACTGACTTTAATGGCAGAGACTGGAGAAGCAGCACTAACTCTCTGAACAGAGTGAGAATGAGCAAGACGCTGGGACCGACGTCCTTGCTGAGCAGGCTCCACTGCGGCTGGACAAGAATGGGAGACCGCAGCGGAAGTGGCTCGAGATTCCCCCAGTGCAGAAGCGGGAACTCGACCCCTAACATTACCCCCCCTCCTAGGGCCCCCCCCTCCTTGGGCCTCGCTACGTTCAAAGGCAGCAATGAGCTGCGGAGCCCGAATGTGCTCCACAGGCTACCAGGTTCTATCCTCTGGACCATGACCCTTCCAATCCACCAAATAAAATTTTTTGCCACGTACCACCTTGCTTCCCACAATAGCATTCACCTCAAATTCATCCGTGGATGAACCCGATGTCCCAGCAGATGACTCAGAAAACCGAGACAAGCGAACGGGCTTTAAGAGGGAAACGTGAAAGGTATCGGTGATACCAAGGCGTGGAGGAATGGCCAAACGGTAAACCACAGGGTTGACCTGTTCCAGAACTTTAAACGGGCCAATGTAGCGAGGAGCAAACTTAGTGGACTCAACTCGCAGCCTGATGTTACGGGCGGAGAGCCACACTAAGTCGCCGGGAGCAAAGACCGGAGCGGGGCGCCGGTGTGTATCAGCCGAAACCCTCATTCTCTCCTTGGAGGCCCGGATAGCATCCTGTGTGCGGTCCCAGATGTCACGTGCCTCCACCGCCCAGTCTGCCACCCTAGAATCGGTGGAGGACACGGGCATGGGCACAGGGACACGCGGATGCTGGCCGTAATTAAGGAGAAAAGGAGTTTGACCAGTGGAATCGGCTACGGCGTTGTTCAGGGCAAACTCCGCCCAAGGTAGCAAAGATGCCCAGTCATCCTGCCTAGCAGAGACGAAATGTCGCAAATATGTCACCAGAGTCTGGTTGGTTCTCTCCACCAACCCATTCGTCTCGGGATGGTAAGCAGAGGAGAGGTTTAACTCTATGCTGAGTAAACGGCAGAGCTCTCTCCAAAACCGAGATGCGAACTGGGGACCCCGATCGCTGACAATTTTATCAGGCATACCATGCAAACGGAAAACGTGTTTAACGAACAACACCGCCAAGGCCCGTGCTGAGGGTAACCGAGGAAGCGGCACCAAATGCACCATCTTAGAGAAATGGTCAGTGACAACCCAAATAATGGAGCAGCCACGCGACTTGGGTAGACCCACCACAAAGTCCATTCCGACCATCTCCCAGGGCCTGTCTGCCACCGGTAGAGGGTAAAGCAACCCAGCAGGCCGTTGCCGAGGAGACCGATTCTGGGCGCAAGAAACGCACGCCTGAATGTAGTCCCTGACATCTCGGGCCATATGCGGCCACCAGTATGTTCTCGCCAAAAGCTCTGATGTCCTCTTGGTCCCAAAATGCCCCCCCACTCTGGAGGAGTGAGCCCAAGAGAGAACCTCCGGTCGCAAGTTAGCTGGCACGAAAGTCTTGCCCGGGGGCACAGACTCTAGCGAAACCGGAGCTACAGTTCTCAGGCTCTCAGAAGGGACAATAAGCCGAGGCTCCTCCTCCTCCTCCTCAGATGACACTACGGAGCGGGAGAGAGCGTCGGCACGAACGTTCTTCTCCCCGGAGAGAAAATGGAGAGTAAAATGGAACCGGGAGAAGAACAGGGACCATCTAGCCTGTCGAGAATTCAGCCGCTGGGCCGTCTGTATATACACCAAGTTCTTGTGGTCAGTGAAGACTTGGAAGGGAAAGCGAGCACCCTCCAAGAGGTGTCTCCACTCTGAAAAAGCCAACTTCATGGCTAGCAACTCCCTGTCCCCGATGGAATAATTCCTCTCCGCTGGTGTGAAGGTCTTGGAGAAGAAGAAGCAAGGATGCTTCCGACCTTGAGCATCCTTTTGGAAAAGGACTGCTCCAGCACCAACGGATGAGGCATCCACCTCCAAGATGAATGGTTTATCTACATCGGGGCGATGTAGGATGGGAGCGCTAGCGAAGTGTGACTTAATCGAGAGAAAGGCCTTGGAGACCTCCTCTGACCACAACTTGGGATTTGCTCCCTTCTTGGTGAGGGCGACCAAGGGAGCTACCAAAGTTGAGAAGTGTGGAATGAACTGGCGATAATAATTAATGAACCCCATAAAGCGCTGCACCGCTTTAAGAGAATGGGGTTCCTGCCAGTCCATTACAGCCTGTAGCTTGGCAGGATCCATAGCCAAACCCTGGGCAGAAATGATATATCCAAGGAAAGGCAAGGACTCCTGCTCAAACACACACTTCTCCAACTTGGCGTAGAGGGAGTTTGCCCGTAAGAGGTCGAAGACTTTGCGAACATCTCTCCGATGGGAGTCTATATCTGGAGAGTAGATGAGAATGTCATCCAGATAGACTACGACCGAGGTGGTGAGCATATCCCGAAAGATGTCGTTCACAAAGTCTTGGAAAACGGCTGGGGCATTACAGAGCCCAAAGGGCATCACTAGATATTCATAGTGCCCATCCCTGGTGTTAAAAGCCGTCTTCCATTCATCCCCCTCACGGATGCGAATCAGGTTGTAAGCACCCCGCAGATCTAACTTTGTAAATACCTTTGCTCCCCGTAGCCTATCAAAGAGCTCAGATATCAGGGGTAATGGGTACTTGTTCTTAACGGTAATGGCGTTAAGACCCCTGTAGTCGATGCATGGACGTAAGTCTCCAGTCTTCTTCTGTACGAAGAAGAACCCAGCCCCTGCCGGTGACACTGACTTCCTAATGAATCCTCTTGCCAGATTCTCCTGAATATACTGGGACATTGCCTCCGTCTCCGGGAGAGATAACGGGTAGACTCGACCCCGGGGAGGCTCAGCACCAGGCAAGAGGTCAATAGGACAGTCATAGGGGCGGTGAGGCGGAAGGGTCTCCGCAGCTCTTTTGGAGAACACGTCTGCATGGGACCAATAGTGCTTGGGGAGAGAGGAAAGATCTGCGGGTACCTGTGTAGTAGCAACCTGAACGCACTCCCTCTGACATCTACCCTCACAGGATTTACTCCATCCCAAAATTCTCCCAGAGGACCACTCAATATGAGGAGAATGGTAGCGAAGCCATGGCATCCCCAACAGGACCTCATCAATTCCCTCAGGAATGACTAATAGGGAGATTATCTCCTGATGTGATGGAGACACAGATAGGGTGAAAGGAATGGTTTGGTGGGTAATCTGTGAAGGTAGTGTTGACCCATTTACCACTCGAACGGTCACTGGCTGGGCAAGCATCACCAAGGGTATTGCGTGACGCTGGGCAAAGGCGGAGGACATAAAGTTACCCTCTGCCCCAGAGTCCAAGCATAGCTCGACCGTGAGAGTGGATGGGCCTATGGTAATTGTCCCCTTGAAGGACAACTTTGAGGCAAACGTCGCCGTGTCTAGTGTACCTCCTCCAACAGCCACTAGACGCTGACGTTTCCCCGACCGCTGAGGACTCTTGGAGGCAAGACGTCCTGACGGCTGGCAAACATGACGAACCTTATGTGCACGAGCGGACTGAGACTTGGATCCCGCTCGTGTCACCTCCAAGGTCTCATGTGACTCAGATGCCTGGACTGGAGATTTCAAAGGTTTGGCGAAGGTAGGAGCCAGCCGAAACCTCTGCCTACACTGGGCTCGTTCCAACCTCCGCTCGTTAAAACGGAGGTCTATACGAGTAGAAATAGATATTAACTCCTCCAGTGTGGCAGGAATCTCCCTAGTGGCCAGAGCGTCCTTAACATGGTCAGCCAGGCCCCTCCAGAATATGGGGATAAGGGCTTTATCCGACCACTCCAGCTCGGAAGCTAAAGTACGGAATCGGACGGAAAAATGGCTGACCAAGGACTCACCCTGAGTTAATGCCAGTAGTTGGAGCGCTGTATCATGGGTGAGTTGAGGTCCTAGAAAGACCTTTTTCAGCGTGCCCAGAAACAACGGAGCACTCTGCACCACATGATCATCACGCTCCCACAGCGGCGTAGCCCACTCCAACGCCCTGCCCGACAACAGCGAGACAATAAATCCCACCTTAGCCCGCTCTGTAGGAAAACGTGCAGCCAGGAGCTCGAGATGGATAGAGCACTGGCTCACGAATCCACGACAATGTTTGCTCTCTCCAGCAAACTTGTCAGGTAGTGGGAGACGGGATAAAGTCGGAGCAGGGGTGGCAGTGGACAAACTGGCTGCGGCTACACTTGCAGCCTGCACAGCTACAGCAGTGACATCCACAGCTGAGGTTGTACGCTCAAGAGCCGCCAACCTTCCCTCCAGCTGCTGGATGTACCGCTGTAAACGCTGGTCGTCCGCCATTTTACTAGCCAGACCCTGGCGCTAGTATTCTGTTAGGACTGGCGGAACGCACCAAGACAGATGATAAAGGTGCGTTCGCAGTCCGGGGTCCACCGTGCAGGTGGAGACCTGCTGCTAGTAATTGGCAGACAATATGGCGGTACACTAAAGTATACACGCGTGGGTTAAACCTCACCCAGCGTGAAGAAAGCGATCCTGTTAACTCACAGGACCGCAGTACCGCACTAGAGCGCGAGCAAGTGGTCAGCGGACTTAACCCCAGAAGGGATTGAAGCCCGATTAGACCCTTGCTGGCGTAACACCGCAACTGGGTGTGTAGAGAACCTTAGGACAAATATGTGCACAAGAGTGCGAGCGATGCCGCACTAACGGACGCCACTAACCACCCAGACTCGGGTATGGAAAGCGCAAGGCAAGCGCACGGCGCCGTACTGGCAGGCACAGCTATAGGACGCTGAGATGTGTGTATCGTGTAGATGGCAAGTCGGGCGCTAGATAGCTACCATCATCCGCGAACAGTCAACAACACTAGGGAGGGATATTTAGGAGCTTTCATCCTTCGACATACATCCATCTACACACACACATAATAACAAAACAATACTAGCGCATGGCCGTGCGGTCATGCGCAGTTTATATAGGAGCAGCACAGGAAGTGGCCACAGCACTTTTGCCCTTCTAGGACCTGCCAAGAGGACCAATGGAATGTGCTGCAGAGCCTGAGCACATGACCCTCGATCTCCAACGGGAGACCTTACGCTGGGCATGCTCAGTACATGCAGACAAGGACTTAGTCCCAGAGAAGTCCGCTCGCTGCTGACCAGTACTGACTTTAATGGCAGAGACTGGAGAAGCAGCACTAACTCTCTGAACAGAGTGAGAATGAGCAAGACGCTGGGACCGACGTCCTTGCTGAGCAGGCTCCACTGCGGCTGGACAAGAATGGGAGACCGCAGCGGAAGTGGCTCGAGATTCCCCCAGTGCAGAAGCGGGAACTCGACCCCTAACAACTAGTGGGCCAGTTTTATGGGTTGGGTCGTTACGGCGCGTCGATACTAAATATGTGTACTTTTATTGTTTTTTTTTTATTTAGATGAAGAAATGTATTTATGGGAATAATATATATTTTTTTCATTATTTAGGAATATTTTTTTTTCCTACACATTTGGAAATTTTTTTTTTAACTTTTTTATTTTGTCCCATGGGGGGACATCACAGATCAATGATCTGTGTTGTGAATTCTGTGATCAAGCTCCCTCCTGTGGTCACGAGTGGTACTGCGGCTTCTGAGTTTCCTTCCTCAGGTGATGAGGTTAAGTCGTTAGGTGCTGCTCTATTTAACTCCACCTAGTGCTTTGATCCTGGCCTCCAGTCAATGTTCTAGTGTTGGTCTTGCTTCCTCCTGGATCGTTCCTGTGGCCTGTCTGCTCAGCATAAGCTAAGTTCTGCTTGTGTTACTTTTGTTGCTATATTTTCTGTCCAGCTTGCTTTTTTGGTTTTTCTTGCTTGCTGGAAGCTCTGAGACGCAGAGGGAGCACCTCCGTACCGTTAGTCGGTGCGGAGGGTCTTTTTGCCCCTCTGCGTAGTTGTTTGTAGGTTTTTGTGTTGACCGCAAAGCTATCTTTCCTATCCTCGGTCTATTCAGTAAGTCGGGCCTCACTTTGCTAAATCTATTTCATCTCTGTGTTTGTATTTTCATCTTACTCACAGTCATTATATGTGGGGGGCTGCCTTTTCCTTTGGGGAATTTCTGTGAGGCAAGGTAGGCTTATTTTTCTATCTTCAGGACTAGTTAGTTTCTCAGGCTGTGCCGAGTTGCATAGGGAGCGTTAGGCGCAATCCACGGCTACCTCTAGTGTGGTTTGATAGGTTTAGGGATTGCGGTCAGCAGAGTTTCCACGTCTCAGAGCTCGTCCTATGTTTTGTGGTTTTTGTCAGGTCACTTGTGTGCTCTGAACTTCAAGGTCCATTGTGGTTCTGAATTACCTATTCATAACAGTACTGGAGGCCCAAAGTACTATGCTTCTCAATAGAGGGAAAAAAGAAGTTCTGAGACCATTTTTTTTTCTTTGCACTGTGTTTTGCCTTATTTTTTTCCCCTAGACATTTGGGTGGTTCAGGACACAGGTGTGGTGATGGACATTAAAGGTCTGTCTTCATGTGTGGATCTTCTCACTGCAAGAGTACAAAATATTCAAGACTTTGTGGCTCAGAATTCTATGTTAGAACCAAGAATTCCTATTCCTGATTTGTTTTCTGGAGATAGAGCTAAATTTCTGTGTTTCAAAAATAATTGCAAACTGTTTCTGGCATTGAAACCTCGCTCCTCTGGTGACCCAGTTCAACAAGTTAAGATTATTATTTCTTTATTACGTGGCGACCCTCAAGACTGGGCATTTTCCCTTGCGCCAGGAGATCCTGCATTATGTAATATTGATGCGTTTTTTCTGGCGCTCGGATTACTGTACGATGAACCTAATTCAGTGGATCAGGCAGAGAAAAATTTGCTGGCTCTGTGTCAGGGTCAGGATGAGATAGAGATTTATTGTCAGAAGTTTAGAAAGTGGTCTGTGCTCACTCAATGGAATGAATGTGCTTTGGCAGCAATCTTCAGAAAGGGTCTCTCTGAAGCCCTTAAGGATGTCATGGTGGGATTTCCTATGCCTGCTGGTCTGAATGAGTCTATGTCTTTGGCCATTCAGATCGGTCGACGCTTGCGTGAGCGTAAATCTGTGCACCATTTGGCGATATTATCTGCGCATAAACCTGAGCCTATGCAGTGCGATAGGACTTTGACCAGAGCTGAAAGGCAAGAACACAGATGTCAGAATGGGCTGTGTTTCTACTGTGGTGATTCCACTCATGCTATCTCCGATTGTCCTAAGCGCACTAAGCGATTCGCTAAGTCTGACACCATTGGTACGGTACAGTCGAAATTTCTTTTGTCCGTTACTTTGATCTGCTCTTTGTCTTCCTATTCTGTCATGGCATTTGTGGATTCAGGCGCTGTCCTGAATTTGATGGACTTGGAGTTTGCTAGGCGCTGTGGGTTTGTCTTGGAGCCCTTGCATTGTCTTATTCCATTGAGAGGAATTGATGCTACGCCTTTGGCCAAGAATAAGCCTCAGTATTGGTCCCAGCTGACCATGTGCATGGCTCCTGCGCACCAGGAGGAAATTCGCTTTCTGGTGTTGCAAAATCTGCATGATGTGGTCGTGTTGGGGTTGCCATGGCTACAAGTCCATAACCCAGTATTAGATTGGAAATCAATGTCTGTGTCCAGCTGGGGTTGTCAGGGGGTACATGGTGATGTTCCATTTCTGTCTATCTCATCATCCACCCCTTCTGAGGTCCCAGAGTTCTTGTCTGATTACCGGGATGTATTCGATGAGCCCAAGTCCAATGCCATACCTCCGCATAGGGATTGTGATTGTGCTATTGAGTTGATTCCTGGTAGTAAGTTTCCTAAGGGTCGACTGTTTAATTTATCTGTACCTGAGCACGCCGCTATGCGGAGTTACATAAAAGAATCCTTGGAGAAGGGTCATATTCGGCCGTCGTCATCGCCATTGGGAGCAGGGTTTTTTTTTGTGGCCAAGAAGGATGGTTCGCTGAGACCTTGTATTGATTACCGCCTTCTAAATAAAATCACGGTCAAATTTCAGTACCCCTTGCCGCTGCTATCTGACTTGTTTGCTCGGATTAAGGGGGCTAGTTGGTTCACCAAGATAGATCTTCGTGGTGCATATAATCTTGTGCGTATTAAGCGAGGCGATGAATGGAAAACTGCATTTAATACGCCCGAGGGCCATTTTGAGTACCTAGTAATGCCATTCGGACTTGCCAATGCTCCATCAGTGTTTCAGTCCTTTATGCATGACATCTTCCGAGAGTACCTGGATAAATTCCTGATTGTATACTTGGATGATATTTTGGTCTTCTCGGATGATTGGGAGTCTCATGTGAAGCAGGTCAGAATGGTGTTCCAGGTCCTGCGTGCTAATTCTTTGTTTGTGAAGGGATCAAAGTGTCTCTTTGGTGTTCAGAAGGTTTCATTTTTGGGGTTCATTTTTTCCCCTTCTACCATTGAGATGGACCCTGTTAAGGTCCAGGCCATTTATGATTGGACTCAGCCGACATCTCTGAAGAGTCTGCAAAAGTTCCTTGGCTTTGCTAATTTTTATCGTCGCTTCATCTGTAATTTTTCTAGTATTGCTAAAACATTGACTGATTTGACCAAGAAGGGTGCTGATGTGGTCAATTGGTCTTCTGCTGCTGTGGAAGCTTTTCAAGAGTTAAAGCGTCGTTTTTCTTCTGCCCCTGTGTTGTGTCAACCAGATGTTTCGCTTCCGTTCCAGGTTGAGGTTGATGCTTCTGAAATTGGAGCGGGGGCTGTTTTGTCGCAAAGAGGTGCTGATTGCTCGGTGATGAAGCCATGCGCCTTCTTTTCCAGGAAGTTTACGCCTGCTGAGCGAAATTATGATGTTGGCAATCGAGAGTTGCTGGCCATGAAGTGGGCATTCGAGGAGTGGCATCATTGGCTTGAAGGAGCTAAGCATCGCATGGTGGTCTTGACTGATCACAAGAACTTGACTTATCTCGAGTCTGCCAAACGGTTGAATCCTAGACAGGCTCGTTGGTCGCTGTTTTTCTCCCGTTTTGACTTTGTGGTTTCGTACCTTCCAGGCTCTAAAAATGTGAAGGCGGATGCCCTGTCTAGGAGTTTTGTGCCCGACTCTCCGGGTTTGCCTGAGCCGGCGGGTATTCTCAAAGAGGGAGTAATTGTGTCTGTCATCTCCCCTGATTTGCGGCGGGTGCTGCAAAAATTTCAGGCTAATAAACCTGATCGTTGCCCAGCAGAGAAACTGTTTGTCCCTGATAGGTGGACGAATAAAGTTATCTCTGAGGTTCATTGTTCGGTGTTGGCTGGTCATCCTGGAATCTTTGGTACCAGAGATTTGGTGGCTAGATCCTTTTGGTGGCCGTCTCTGTCACGGGATGTGCGTTCTTTTGTGCAGTCCTGTGGGATTTGTGCTCGGGCTAAGCCCTGCTGTTCTCGTGCCAGTGGGTTGCTTTTGCCCTTGCCGATCCCGAAGAGGCCTTGGACACATATCTCTATGGATTTTATTTTGGATCTCCCCGTCTCTCAAAAAATGTCGGTCATTTGGGTAGTTTGTGATCGCTTCTCTAAGATGATCCATTTGGTACCCTTGTCTAAATTACCTTCCTCCTCTGATTTGGTGCCATTGTTCTTCCAGCATGTAGTTCGTTTACATGGCATTCCAGAGAACATCGTTTCTTACAGAAGTTCCCAGTTTGTTTCGAGGTTTTGGCGAGCCTTTTGTGCTAGGATGGGCATTGATTTGTCTTTTTCCTCGGCTTTCCATCCTCAGACAAATGGCCAGACTGAACGAACCAATCAGACCTTGGAAACATATCTGAGATGTTTTGTTTTTGCTGATCAGGATGATTGGGTGTCCTTTTTGCCGTTGGCTGAGTTCGCTCTTAATAATCGGGCCAGCTCGGCTACCTTGGTTTCACCGTTTTTCTGTAATTCTGGGTTGCATCCTCGTTTCTCTTCAGGGCAGGTTGAGTCTTCGGACTGTCCTGGTGTGGATACTGTGGTGGACAGGTTGCAGCGGATTTGGACTCATGTAGTGGACAATTTGACCTTGTCCCAGGAGAAGGCTCAACGTTTCGCTAATCGCAGACGCTGTGTGGGTCCCCGACTTTCGTGTTGGGGATTTGGTTTGGTTGTCATCTCGTTATATTCCTATGAAGGTTTCCTCTCCTAAGTTTAAGCCTCGTTTCATTGGCCCGTATAGGATTTCTGAGGTTCTTAATCCTGTGTCTTTTCGTTTGACCCTTCCAGATTCTTTTTCCATCCATAACGTATTCCATAGGTCATTGTTGCGGAGATACGTGGTGCCTGTGGTTCCATCTGTTAATCCTCCTGCCCCGGTTTTGGTGGAGGGGGAGTTGGAGTATATAGTGGAGAAGATTTTGGATTCTCGTGTTTCGAGACGGAAACTCCAGTATCTGGTTAAGTGGAAGGGTTATGGTCAGGAAGATAATTCCTGGGTCTTTGCCTCTGATGTCCATGCTGCCGATCTTGTTCGTGCCTTTCATATGGCTCATCCTGGTCGGCCTGGGGGCTCTGGTGAGGGTTCGGTGACCCCTCCTCAAGGGGGGGGTACTGTTGTGAATTCTGTGATCAAGCTCCCTCCTGTGGTCACGAGTGGTACTGCGGCTTCTGAGTTTCCTTCCTCAGGTGATGAGGTTAAGTCTTTAGGTGCTGCTCTATTTAACGCCACCTAGTGCTTTGATCCTGGCCTCCAGTCAATCTTCTAGTGTTGGTCTTGCTTCCTCCTGGATCGTTCCTGTGGCCTGTCTGCTCAGCATAAGCTAAGTTCTGCTTGTGTTACTTTTGTTGCTATATTTTCTGTCCAGCTTGCTTTTTTGGTTTTTCTTGCTTGTTGGAAGCTCTGAGACGCAGAGGGAGCACCTCCGTACCGTTAGTCGGTGCGGAGGGTCTTTTTGCCCCTCTGCGTGGTTGTTTGTAGGTTTTTGTGTTGACCGCAAAGCTATCTTTCCTATCCTCGGTCTATTCAGTAAGTCGGGCCTCACTTTGCTAAATCTATTTCATCTCTGTGTTTGTATTTTCATCTTACTCACAGTCATTATATGTGGGGGGCTGCCTTTTCCTTTGGGGAATTTCTGTGAGGCAAGGTAGGCTTATTTTTCTATCTTCAGGACTAGTTAGTTTCTCAGGCTGTGCCGAGTTGCATAGGGAGCGTTAGGCGCAATCCACGGCTACCTCTAGTGTGGTTTGATAGGTTTAGGGATTGCGGTCAGCAGAGTTTCCACGTCTCAGAGCTCGTCCTATGTTTTGTGGTTTTTGTCAGGTCACTTGTGTGCTCTGAACTTCAAGGTCCATTGTGGTTCTGAATTAGCTATTCATAACAGATCTGACAGTTTGCATAGCACTCTGTCAGATCAGTGATCTGACTTACAGTGCTGCAGGCTTCACAGTGAAGCAGTGCTGCAGGCTCTGTGAAGCCACCTCCCTCCCTGCAGGACCCGGATCCGTGGCCATCTTGGATCCGGGGCTGAAGCAAGCAGGGAGGGAGGTAAGACCCTCACAGCAACACGATCACATCGCGTTGCTGCGGGGGGATCAGGGAAGCTTCCCTATACCGCCGGCACATCGCGATCATCTTTGATCGCGGTGTGCCAGGGGTTAATGTGCCGGGGGCGGTCCCGTGAGCGCTGCCGATCGCATATGACGTACTATCCCGTCGGTGGTCATAGGGGCCCACCCCACCTCGACGGGATAGCACGTCTAATGTCAGAAAGGGGTTAAACAAATTCATAAAGAATAATGATAACTGTGCAGAAAAACCAATCAACGTGGTTTGGTGTATAAGGTAAAAAATCACAATAGTGTGCCAAAAAAAAAGTGCCGTGATCGCGCACCCCGTGGTGACCCTTAAAGGTATAAACTTGTCATTTTATATTTCCTCTTGGCTCGCAGCACTTTATTCACTGCTGGAGTATTTGAATGTAATGACCATATACTGGACTATTAAATCTTTTGCCTTGCGCATTGCCTTTTTTTTGGCACATTATTGTGATTTTTTACCTTATACACCAAACCACGTTGATTGGTTTTTCTGCACAGTTATCATTATTCTTTATGAATTTGTTTTATATTTTGGATTGCACTATTGAGGAAAATATTTACAAATAATTGGGTCTGCCATTATCATCTCATTTCTGGTATATATATATGTGATTTTTTAGTCCTGATACGCGCACTGATTTTTGTATTTTAACTATTTGCCACTATTATTTCACAAAGGCATTTTATGATCTACCTCCTGCATGGTGCTTTTCTGGCAGTGCAAGTTCTTGGTTGTTTGGGTTATTTTCTCTCTCTCTCCACATGTGCATATAGGCAGAGACTTGTCAATCAATATCAAAGGCGAGGGGGAATCTGTCGGGGACCAGTCTGTGTTACGCTCACGCCCTGACTGGTGGGCGTGAGCTCGGGGGTTTTGTGGCCCCACTGTGCCACAAACCAGACTACCCTGGAAGGGGCGTGACTATAACAGCTGCCTGGGTTTTCACTGGAGCCTCTGATGGTGAGGACAGGCTTGTGCAGCAGGCAGCTGCCAGGTGCTACTCCAGGGTGGTGTCTGGCTGTGGCTGCTGATCCCACTTGGGAGACAGGAACACCAGGATTGGTGCGGGCATTAGGCAGGACTGGCAGAAACACGGCAGAGAACACAGGGCTGGCAGAGACACGGCAGGAAACAGGACTGGCTAGGACGGCAGGAAACACAGGACTAGCTGATGAGATATTAGAATCAGGCTGCACTCAGATGACACCCGAGTGCAGTCCAATTGTGAGTGAGATGAAGGAACAGGTAGGGATATATAGTTTGGAGGAACAGGTAGGGACCTGTTCACACAGGAGAGGAGTGAAAGACTGCAGATAGGAATGGAAAAGCAGCAAGCGGTAGCGTAGTGACAAAAGCTGAGCAGAGCCACAAAGAATGTGGAGAGAAGCTGCAGCAAGAGATACTGCAGAAGCTAAGCAAAGTGGAACCGCAAGGATTGCAGAGAGGAACTGCAGCAAGAGGTTTCTGCAGTAACGGGAGCGGAGCAGAGTAAGACGGAGCAGAACCGCAGAAGTGCGGAGCAGCGGTAAAGCCACCAAGATGCAGAGCAGGCAGAGCCGCAAGAGTGCGGAGTGTAAGCAGACTGAGAACACAAGGAAAGACACAGCAGGGAAGGAAGCCACACACAAGGAGTCCAAGATAAGACTAAGTACAGACAAGGCAATGGAACAAAACACAAGGACAAAGACACAGGGACAAAGACACAGGGACCAGGATATTCTGCCTCCTGGAGGGCGGACAAAGATCAAGGCAAATGCACAGAGAAAAGCCTCCAGAGAGGGAGTAACATAGAGCTAGACCTGGCAAACTCAGAAGCAAAACACTAACTGAGCAAACACATTGCACAGGCCCAGACCACAGGGTGGAGCTGCCCTATATACAGGAGGCCTCTTGGCAATTGGCCAGAAGCACCTTAGGGAGGTGCACACAGTCTCAATAAGAATCCGGAGTGGCTGGCGCCACCCCCCTATGCACACGGCCAGGAAGTGTACACAGAGCAGGCCGCCATGAAGCACATGGCATGGAACCAGCAGCAGACAGATCTCACAGCATGGCACTGGGTGAGTGAGTAGATGTAGCAGGCAGGTGGGGAATGGAAGGCCATGCAGTGATACCGACAGGGTTGTTACAGTACCCCCTCCTTTACGCCCCCTCTTCTTCAAACCCGCTAAAATGATCCATAGAAGAAGAAAGAAACCACTCACAGTCCAAGTCATAACATCTTTAGAGTAGGATAAGGCAAACGGGTCACCAGGAATCTCAGAAGACAAAGTCTCTTTGTGCCCAACAGGGTTAGCTTCATCAAAGGACTGGACCATTTCCTCTGGGTAGACAAGAAGCAGGGACTTGGATGCTACTGGATTGATATCTTCACCAGCCGGCCACTTAGAAGCCGAAGGAACACTCACAGGATACATCTTCTGCCCGATATCCAGAGACGAACTTTCAGGTAGCTGAAATGTTCCAGAGTACTGAACACAGGAAAAATCACTGCAGCAGAGGGTGGAGAATAATAACTCCACCGGATCAGGAAAAAACTGAGAGGAGAAAACTTCTGTTTTGGAATCTTCACCAACCGGCCATATGGACGATGAAGGCACCCACATAGGAACCATTTTTTGCCGATTATCCAGAAAAAAACGTCCAAGAGGTGGAGGTATTTCCATGAATAGGTTACAGGTATACTCATTAGAGTAGTGAGGAGAGATTGACACCACTTTCCAATCTTTGGTAACATCAGCACTCCTTGACTCGATGACTAACAGGTTCTTGGTATAGTCACTGGAGACGTGTGGAGAGATAATCACCGCTTCCCCATCTTGGGTGACATCAACACACCTTGACTCGACGACTAGCAGATTACTGGTATAGTCACAAGAGACGTGTGGAGAAATAGTCACCGCTTCCTCATCTTGGGTGACATCAACACACCTTGACTCGACGACTAGCAGACCAGCTGAAGAAGAAGACAACACAGTTGACTGTCCTTGATGCATGGGAACCAGACACCTCTCATGACTGGGTAAATTCAAACAAAGTATTTTGCAGGAACTCTTGACCAGAGCGGGTGGTAGAGTTCCAGGCTCAAAATGACCCATGGGCATAACAGACAGCATACGGTAGATAAACTTCTTCGTGTATAAGGCTCCAACCTGGAGCTGTAGTTGTCCTTGCAGGACTAGACTGCTCTTGAGTAGGGCTTGACCAACTTCAGACAACGCCCTTACCGGGTTCTGGAGCTGTATGACAGAGACCACACACCGACTCCGAATGGTTGGCGAATTTACCACACCAAAGCTCCCGGAAAACAGAGACACAGTCTTTGATTTTAACGGAGAGGAGGTACTCTCACCTAGGGCAGCCTCTCCTGCTGGCCCAGGGTTTTGGAGTTTTAGATCTACAGGGCAGAGACCGTCTGGATGTTCCTTGCAACCGCAGCGATACCGCGTTCCCTTCTTGCGGCTGGATTTGGGCTGCTGCTTTGCGAGCCCACTTTTATCAGCCTTCTGGGGTTTTGCTTGGGTAGCTGCTGGGACAGGTAGAGGAACAGGTGGGTCTTGGACGGACTTGGTCAGACGTGACGATTTCTTCACGGGTTTCGCCCGTCTGGACCGCCTCTCAGATCTAGATGGGGAAGACTTCACAGGAGCAGCAGGACGAGGCTTGTCAAAGACTTTACGGAAGGCCACCAGGAAGGCCCCAAGACTCATGACGATAGGATCCCCTGCTTCCCAGAGGGGACAAATCCATAATAAAGCATCTCCTGCTAGGTAGGACATGATGTAGGCCACCTTAATCCAGTCAGAGGGAAAACAAGCTGCATTCTGCAGGATGTAGCGCAAGCACTGTTCCAGGAAGCTTTGGCATTCCTCAGGATTCCCATAGAACCTAGGTGGGTCAGCTGGGTCGTGCTCCTCCTCATAGGCCCGAAGTTGATCGTAGAGAGCGTTAGAAATTATGATTGGGCCCGAGGTCTCCTCAATTGGAACGACACAGCGCGGAACAAATTTTTCAACTTGCTCACACTGGTAGAAAGAAAGTTCATCATGCTCTGTGAGCGGTAGGACATGGGATACAGCGGAGGCCATGGCCTGTGCAAACTGTAACGCTCACGCCCTGACTGGTGGGCGTGAGCTCGGGGGTTTCGTGGCCCCACTGTGCCACAAACCAGACTACCCTGGAAGGGGCGTAACTATAACAGCTGCCTGGGTTTTCACTGGAGCCTCTGATGGTGAGGACAGGCTTGTGCAGCAGGCAGCTGCCAGGTGCTACTCCAGGGTGGTGTCTGGCTGTGGCTGCTGATCCCACTTGGGAGACAGGAACACCAGGATTGGTGCGGGCATTAGGCAGGACTGGCAGAAACACGGCAGAGAACACAGGGCTGGCAGAGACACGGCAGGAAACAGGACTGGCTAGGACGGCAGGAAACACAGGACTAGCTGATGAGATATTAGAATCAGGCTGCACTCAGATGACACCCGAGTGCAGTCCAATTGTGAGTGAGATGAAGGAACAGGTAGGGATATATAGTTTGGAGGAACAGGTAGGGACCTCTTCACACAGGAGAGGAGTGAAAGACTGCAGATAGGAATGGAAAAGCAGCAAGCGGTAGCGTAGCGACAAAAGCTGAGCAGAGCCACAAAGAATGTGGAGAGAAGCTGCAGCAAGAGATACTGCAGAAGCTAAGCAAAGTGGAACCGCAAGGATTGCAGAGAGGAACTGCAGCAAGAGGTTTCTGCAGCAACGGGAGCGGAGCAGAGTAAGACGGAGCAGAACCGCAGAAGTGCGGAGCAGCGGTAAAGCCACCAAGATGCAGAGCAGGCAGAGCCGCAAGAGTGCGGAGTGTGAGCAGACTGAGAACACAAGGAAAGACACAGCAGGGAAGGAAGCCACACACAAGGAGACCAAGATAAGACTAAGTACAGACAAGGCAATGGAACAAAACACAAGGACAAAGACACAGGGACAAAGACACAGGGACCAGGATATTCTGCCTCCTGGAGAGCGGACAAAGATTAAGGCAAATGCACAGAGAAAAGCCTCCAGAGAGGGAGTAACATAAAGCTAGACCTGGAAAACTCAGAAGCAAAACACTAACTGAGCAAACACATTGCACAGGCCCAGACCACAGGGTGGAGCTGCCCTATATACAGGAGGCCTCTTGGCAATTGGCCAGAAGCACCTTAGGGAGGTGCACACAGTCTCAATAAGAATCCGGAGTGGCTGGCGCCGCCCCCCTATGCACACGGCCAGGAAGTGTACACAGAGCAGGCCGCCATGAAGCACATGGCATGGAACCAGCAGCAGACAGATCTCACAGCATGGCACTGGGTGAGTGAGTAGATGTAGCAGGCAGGTGGGGAATGGAAGGCCATGCAGTGATACCGACAGGGTTGTTACAGTCTGTATGACTAATTTCCAATTAATTTCAAATTTATTTCAAATAAAGTGGGTATTTTGTACTGACAATATGACTAAGGTGTTAGTAATGGGCAGGCATCTTATAGACACCTCTCCACTACTAACTGATGGGCTTGATGTCACCTGAAAATCCAAAGATGACATCAACTCCATAATTATTAACCCCCACTTGCCACCACCATAGGGCAAGTAGAAAGAGCCAAGCAAAGCACTAGATTTTGAGCATGTAATATATGCCCCTTTTCTGGGGTGGCTGGCTGTTGGCTGCTATTTTTAAGCTGGGGGTAATATCCATGGCCCTTTACCAGCCTGAAAATACCATCTCACAGCTGTCTGCTTTCACGTGGTTGGTTGTCAAAAATGTGGGGACCCCATGCCGTTTTTTTAAATGGCTGGTGATTTGATAACCAGCTATGATAAAGCTGACAGCTGAGGGCTTCAGCCTGTAGCTTTCAGTAGGGTTGAGCGAAACGGATCGGACAAATTCAAAAATCCCCGACTTCCTGCAAAGTCGGGTTTCATGAAACCCGACTCAATCCTAGTGTGGGATCGGCCATGAGGTCGGCGATCTGCGCACAAAAGTCGTGTTTCGTATGACGCTTTCAGCGCCATTTTTCAGCCAATGAAGGAGGACGCAGAGTGTGGGCAGCGTCCCCACCATCTTAGAGAAGGGCATGACAGTGATTGGCTTGCTTTCTGCAGCATCTTAGGGGCTATAAAGGGGCATGCACGCCGACCGCCATCTTACTTCTGCCGATCTTAGCATAGGGAGAGGTTGCTGCAGCTTCATCAGAAGAAGGGATATAGTTAGGGAGGGAAGATTAACCCCCAAACTGCTTATGCTGTAGCGATTTCCACTGTCCAACACCACCATTTTTTTGCAGGGACAGTGGAGGCTACATTTTTGTGCATCAGCTCTGTAGCTTATTAGGCTGCCTTATAAGTTTCCCTGATAGCTGCATTGCTGTTTGTATGCCGCTGTGCAAACCAACTGCTTTTTTAAAAGCACAAATCCTGCTGCTCCTTTCTGCAGCAGTCCTTTTTATTTCTGCCATACTTTTCCTGAGATCATTGTAGGGAGATTGAAATTGTACTACAGTCCTTGTATTTTTTCACATATCTTCCAGCCACTTTCTGCCACTTACATTATGTTGTTTCATACACTGGGCCTGAGTTTTGGTTCAGTCTCCCCAAAAAAGTGAGATTCAAATTCTCACGAAGTGGATATACTGCAGTCCTGTTAGTTTGACGTATGTCAGCCAGCCATATTCTGCCACTTAGATTGCGTTGTTATATACACTGGGCCTGAGTTTTGAGCATCTGGTGGTAGTGGCAAAAGCACAATAGCACCTAAGGCTGGAGGTCAAATTATTTTGCTCCACCTTCCCCTGCTGACACGTAGCTTGCCGGAAAAATGTCTTGCTTTTGGCCTCCTCTTACTGACTTCTCCAATTCCTCCATTTGCAGCTGCTGAATGTCCACCATAGGCAATTTTTATACCTCCCTAAATGGGCTGACTACCCCCACAGGGCCGTGGTCACCACCTGGAGCAAGCACCCGTGCGAGTGTCATTTGCCTGGACATTTCAACAAATTTGTTGAAATGATAGATGATAGTTAAAATATACAGAGGCCCTGGCCTCCATTTAGACCAGTTAATACTTTGCGCCTACTACCACTGTCTGCTACTCAGCAGAGGAGCCCACCCCTGTACCTAGCTATGCCACCTGCTTAGTCCTGTTACCAATTTTGAACTGCATTTAGCCTACTTTATTATTTGGGCCTACTAACTGTGTTTGCCACTCATTACAGTTGTCCTCCACTGAACAAAGCAATGCCACCCGTTTAGTCCTGTTACCAATTTTGAACTGCATTTAGCCTACTTTATTATTTGGGGCTACTAACTGTGTCTGCCACTCATTACAGTTGTCCTCCACTGAACAAAGCAATGCTGCCCGTTTAGTCCTGTTACCAATTTTGAACTGCATTTAGCCTGCTTTAGTATTTGGGCCTACTAACTGTGTCTGCCACTCCTTACAGTTGTCCTCCACTGAACAAAGCATTGCCGTCCGTTTAGTCCTGTTACCAATTTTGAACTGCATTTAGCCTACTTTAGTATTTGGGCCTACTAACTGTGTCTGCCACTCATTACAGTTGTCCTCCACTGAACAAAGCAATGCTGCCCGTTTAGTCCTGTTACCAATTTTGAACTGCATTTAGCCTGCTTTAGTATTTGGGCCTACTAACTGTGTCTGCCACTCATTACAGTTGTCCTCCACTGAACAAAGCAATGCCGCCTGTTTAGTCCTGTTACCAATTTTGAACTGCATTTAGCCTACTTTATTATTTGGGCCTATATCTGTGTTTCCTCCTCATCCTGCCCATTTCCCAGCCACTGCTAGATGAGTCTGCTGGTACATTGACCCAGACCACTACATTCCCTCTGCACTCTACCCACAAGCAGAATCTGACCCTGCTGAAAGTCAGGTTCCCCTTCCCGCATACTATACCACCTTACACGGGGGCAAAGAGAAGGGTGAAGATGAAAGTGCAGGTTCCTTCATCAGGTGGAGGGGCATACTCGTTGGCAACGTCACTGGCACAGGGCCCCTCATAGTACGCAAAAATGTCTCTGCCATTGCGAGGCGCCACCCGCCATCAAAGACACCGCCGTACTATGAGGGGCCCTGTGCCAGTGCCAACAAGTGGGCCCCCCTGCTTGCTCTGGATCACAGCACTTGCAAAGTTGAAATACTTACCTCTACCTGCTCCACCGCCGTGACGTATTCCGCATTTCCTGGGCCCATGAAAATCTTGAGCCAGCCCTACCCCCCCACAACTTTAGCCAAATGACCCCCAGTTTTCAATGTCTATACTATTATTATAAAGTAAATTAAGATTGACAAGCTTAAGTAATAAGAATTGATGTTTTTGGCATTAAAATGGGCACTGTAGGTGTTTTCCTGTCCTCCACTTACTGCCGTCTTTGATTCCCCATTGACTTGCATTGGCTTTCGTGTTTCAGTCGGCCCCTGACTTTTCGCAATCATCGGCTGATTTCACCCAACCAGACTTTTGACAAAGTCGGGTTTCGCGAAACCCGACTCGATCCGAAAAAAGTAAATGTCGCTCAACTCTAGCTGTCAGTTTTGCTATGCTGGTTATAAAAAATAGAAAGACACCACATCTTTTTTAAATTAATTTATTTCTAGAGCAGGCACTGGCTGATGAATACTCCCATGAGTCACGCCTGCTTTCGCTCTTATTAGCGGCAGCAGGCATTGCCTGATCAGATAATATAAATATACCAGAAGTGAAGGGGAGGAATATTCTCTTAATGAGCTATATAAAATACATGATAACAACAGAGAGCTTGATATTCCAAAAGATAACTATTCATAATAAGCAATAACGTTTGCCATTATAAGTTTGAAAAAGTAGCTATGGCAAACGTTATTGTTTATTATCAATAGTTCTCTTTAGGAATATCAAGCTCTCTGTTATTTTTACATATTTTTTATTGCCTGATCAGAGAAATACTCGCATCAACCGACACCTCTGTGATCGGAGGTAAACTTTCTACAGCCAGTCACAGCTGCTGGAGCTCTGACCGGCGGTAATAATCTTACCGCCAAACAGAGCCGCCGGTGTTTCTCGCACTGTCATGCAGATGACAGTGTGGGAAACACCCCAAACATCTGCCCAAATAGTATATGTTTGGTATAGACCCCAAACTTTACTGTTCGGGTTCACCCTTCACTAGTGCCAATGCTTTTGGCTATAATTGCAGCTGATCAGTGTCAGGTCCATAGATCTTAACATCTCATTTAAATTTAAGAGACGTGTGAATTTTCCTGGGATAAGACATCAGATCGCATATATAAAAGTATCATTTTATTCAGCTTCTTGTGACATACATGCTCAGATATATGGCCTAGGAGAATTAATCCTGCTGACAGATTCCCTTTAAGAGTCGTGCACCTCTTAATGAATTAGGAGTGTCTGATTCCGGCAGACCAGTGTGAAAATGCTAGTCTTGATGATTTGAGGCTTCAATATTATAAAACTTGCTGTAAAACTTCTCTGATTTGCCTCCAACACATAACTCATCTGGATTTTTAATTGTTAAAGGAGTTGTCTACTACTCACTTCAATAAGAGCCGAGCTGCAGTATCAGCGAGCTGCCACTTCATATTATATGGAGCAGTGGTTTTGACTCTGAACCATGTTTATATCTGGCTGCTCCAATAGCTGCACACAGCTGATAAGTAGGGGTATCTTCTATCGGACACTCATTGATCGATATTCATGATCTACTCTAATGATAGGCCATCCAAAACCAATTAGGGTGCAACTTCTTTAACTACTAACAGTATTGATGGGATAACAAAGCTCCCAGCATAGAGACCCGAACCAATAAGAACGTGACAGGGAATATTGGTAGTATAAAAATCAATTTTTATTTATTTAATAGCAATAGTGACAAACACCCCCGACGAAGGACTGCGTGTCTGAAACGCGCGTCGGGGTGCACATTACCTTGCCGCTGGCAGCCTGGGATCATTCCCCTGACTTATTGTAAGTAATTGGCATCTCTATTGCATCTGCACATAGCACTTTTTATTCAATTAGTTTCCTGCTTGTATTTTGCACAATGTTTCCTTGGTGGTGATTAATTTGTCGCACATAGCACTTTACTCTGTTATATTTTCACCATGATCTTTTGTGATTTTTCGTGAGATTTTTTGAGACTTTTTTGTGATATTGATGCATATCCTTTTATATCACTGGCACACACTGGCTTTTATATATATATATATCATTTTACCCCTGGTGTGCATACGTGATAGACTGCCATCTTATCCTGTGGTATATTATGAGGATTTGGCTTGCCCTGTTACTTTGCAGCTTGAAGTGTGCACATTTTCTTGGAATTTATCTATATACAGGTCCTTCTCAAAAAATTAGCATATAGTGTTAAATTTCATTATTTACCATAATGTAATGATTACAATTAAACTTTCATATATTATAGATTCATTATCCACCAACTGAAATTTGTCAGGTCTTTTATTGTTTTAATACTGATGATTTTGGCATAGAACTCCTGATAACCCAAAAAACCTGTCTCAATAAATTAGCATATTTCACCCATCCAATCAAATAAAAGTGTTTTTTAATAACAAACAAAAAAACCATCAAATAATAATGTTCAGTTATGCACTCAATACTTGGTCGGGAATCCTTTGGCAGAAATGACTGCTTCAATGCGGCGTGGCATGGAGGCAGTCAGCCTGTGACACTGCTGAGATGTTATGGAGGCCCAGGATGCTTCAATAGCGGCCTTAAGCTCATCCAGAGTGTTGGGTCTTGCGTCTCTCAACTTTCTCTTCACAATATCCCACAGATTCTCTATGGGGTTCAGGTCAGGAGAGTTGGCAGGCCAATTGAGCACAGTAATACCATGGTCAGTAAACCATTTACCAGTGGTTTTGGCACTGTGAGCAGGTGCCAGGTCGTGCTGAAAAATGAAATCTTCATCTCCATAAAGCATTTCAGCCGATGGAAGCATGAAGTGCTCCAAAATCTCCTGATAGCTAGCTGCATTGACCCTGCCCTTGATGAAACACAGTGGACCAACACCAGCAGCTGACATGGCACCCCACACCATCACTGACTGTGGGTACTTGACACTGGACTTCAGGCATTTTGGCATTTCCTTCTCCCCAGTCTTCCTCCAGACTCTGGCACCTTGATTTCCGAATGACATGCAAAATTTGCTTTCATCAGAAAAAAGTACTTGGGACCACTTAGCAACAGTCCAGTGCTGCTTCTCTGTAGCCCAGGTCAGGCGCCTCTGCCACTGTTTATGATTCAAAAGTGGCTTTACCTGGGGAATGCGGCACCTGTAGCCCATTTCCTGCACACGCCTGTGCACGGTGGCTCTGGATGTTTCAACACCAGACTCAGTCCACTGCTTCCTCAGGTTCCCCAAGGTCTGGAATCGGTCCTTCTCCACAATCTTCCTCAGGGTCCGGTCTCCTCTTCTCGTTGTACAGCGTTTTCTGCCACATTGTTTCCTTCCAACAGACTTACCATTGAGGTGCCTTGATACAGCACTCTGGGAACAGCCTATTTGTTGAGAAATTTCTTTCTGGGTCTTACCCTCTTGCTTGAGGGTGTCAATGATGGTCTTCTTGACATCTGTCAGGTCGCTAGTCTTACCCATGATGGGGGTTTTGAGTAATGAACCAGGCAGGGAGTTTATAAAAGCCTCAGGTATCTTTTGCATGTGTTTAGAGTTAATTAGTTGATTCAGAAGATTAGGGTAATAGGTCGTTTAGAGAACCTTTTCTTGATATGCTAATTTATTGAGACAGGTTTTTTGGGTTATCAGGAGTTGTATGCCAAAATCATCAGTATTAAAACAATAAAAGACCTGACAAATTTCAGTTGGTGGATAATGAATCTATAATATATGAAAGTTTAATTGTAATCATTACATTATGGTAAATAATGAAATTTAACACTATGTGCTAATTTTTTGAGAAGGACCTGTATTAATTTTAAAAAATTTTTTAAATGTTTGTCACTATTGCTATTAAATAAATAAAAATTGATTTTTATACTACCAATATTCCCTGTCACGTTCTTATTGGTTCGGGTCTCTATGTTGGGAGCTTTGTTCTCCTCTCTTTAGTGGTTTTCCACTATAAACTGTGGCACATGTGGTGATCCATTGATTATATTGGATTTTATATTTTTTACTATGATCTTTTAATTTGTCTATTATCTAGGCGTCTCTACTGTGTCTCTTACTAAAAGTATTGATGTTGCATCCTGCAGATAAAAGTAGAAACCTAGTGGAAACGTAAATCTATTACATTTTGCTTTACTATCATATCATTTGATGCTTTAGCTCAAGGATACACAAGAAATAGATTTTTTTTTTCATAAAGCTGTAGCTATGCTGGTCAACTTGGGTCCGCTATGGCCATGATTCTCATTTACCCTGTTAGTATCAGTTACACTTTTAATAAGCAGTTGTTTATCTTTCTTCTGCTCTAAGTGTTTTATTTAACAAAATGTTAAATTCTCAATGTTTTAAAAGTTTTTTCACATAACCTTTTTAATAACAATGCCTTGACAGTTCTTCAGACATCCTCACATTTATCTTTGTCATGCAACTTCTTGCAATGATTTATGAACATATTATGTTGTCTCTAAATGATCTGACAACAAACACACTCATTTTACAAAGGATGTCTTTACACTTATTTGAATTTCATTACTCGAACCAACAATTAATTATATGTACTTCTGTCACAATGTTCTGTACAAAGCAACACCATAAGATTATGATATACATCTAATCTATGTTCTTTTGTATTGTCTGAAAACAATTGTTATCACAATGAAAACTTTTCTTTTTTCCTCCAATAGATACATTATCCTTGAGCATAAACACCTTACCCCAAGGTGACCTGTTAGTTTTGATGTCATCACACAGAACGAAACTTGAAAAATATATTTACCATATTAACTGAAACGTGCATCCAGTATGACATTGATACAAAACCAATGGAGCCACAATAAATTTTCAAAACACTCTGTATCTTGAAGTTTTTAAAACTTTAAATATGGCTAGAAGATCAGGTATTGTTAACATGCATCTTGCCCCATGTGATCATGTGAGGCCTTGTGAAGAACAATAGCATTAGAGGCCTAGAAGGAAAGCAAGAAAAAATCATTCAGCTACGGGGACTCAAACATAATCTGCGAACATGGACGAAAATACTCAGAGAACACCCAGGCATGCTCGGAAAATGAGAGTAACGAGCACACTAGCTCATCACTAGTCTCTAGTATTTAAGAACAAAACGAGCAGATAGCTGTTAGGACTCTTACTCTGCAAAGCTCCATCTTGATTGGGATGGAGGTACATTTGTTCGGCATCTGCTCAATTCATTATCAATAGGACTGGTGGAAATAGCCAAGCACTTTATGTAGCTTTCTCAGACAGACCCATACACAATAACTGGAGCCGTGGACAATCATGTTCATGTATGCCCTATTCAAGATGAAGGTTTAGCCATTTTATTAGCCATCAGAAGATACTAATTTTGCTTAAATGGCAGGGACCATTTAAACGGGACTCATCACCAGGTTTTTGATACCTCATCTGAGAGCAGTATGATATAGAGGCAGAGACCGTGATTTCAGTGATGTGGATCGCCCCCAGACACAGGGCCACGCGTTCTCGGTACCGGGCCTCTCTGGTTCGGTTCTGAGGCTGTCACGGTGGCTAGACCCGGTCCGCGACCCTGCTAAGGGGCGTCCAAAAAAGGTGGTACAGTCTATCAGGGATTCGTGATGCCACCTGTGGTGTTCGGTTAGGGTGACCGACGCTGCTGTGGGGTCCGCTGGGGTGATGGAATGGCAGCTGGATGGTATACCTTCCCACAGGTGAAGTATGTCCCCGGGGCTTCCCAGTAACGTGGATGGTGATGGTGTGAGGTGCAGTCAATAACGAGGACACAGGGTTGCAGTCTCTTTACCTCTTTACTGAAGACTTCAGGATCCTCAATCCAGAGCACGCTTAACAGGGCTATCTGAGACCGGACGGTCCGATGGGCACATCCAGAGTTCCCTTTGCAGGTGGAAATCAGTGCCTACCACTAGCGCCTGTGTGTTGTAGTGTTACCCTGCTGAGCATTCGGAATAGTCCTCACAACTGCTGTTCTCGTTCGTTTGTTCTTTCTAATTCTCTCTCGCTTGTTCCAGATGTTACTAGTTTCTCGTCCCCCAGGTATGTTATGGCTAGGACGCACCCGTATGACGGGAAGGCTCGGAGCTCTTCCGGGACCCTAGAGACGCCCCTCTCCATGCGTTGCCCCCTATGTCTTTGTAAGAAATTTAAGGTAGACAGCCAACCTATAATTAACTGTCCTGCGGAGTTCGAAGTAAGGCCTAGAGTTAGTTACTCCCACGGTGTTCCGGCCACCGGCTACGCGCCTCAGTAGGATGTTGCCTCGGTCTCATGGCACGACTCCTACTGGTTCTCCTTTGTGCTTGATCTCGTTTCTCACTGTTCCAGAATATCCTTCCCTTCGTGTCTCTCTCTTAGGATACCGCCGCGGGGTGTGCAGGCGCGGTTCCGTTACTTTCTGCTCTGTTCGCTAGGCACCTGCCAGGTTCCCACGCCTGACAGGGACCCCCCTGTGTCTTCTCCCTGCAACACCCCCTGCCACGGGATGTTGCCTGAATCCAACCCAGTCAGCTTCTGACTAACTTCCTCCCCAACCCCCTAGTTTTACCAGTGTGAGGAGTGGCCCAATAAATAAAGCCTTTTTCTACCCCTAGTGGCCGGAGTGTGAAGTGTAAAGTGTTCTGGTGATACCTGGTCAGGAGAACTCCTTCAGTGCCATCAGACGTACCACCACTCCCCTTAGTGGCAGAGCATCATACTGCAACGACCAGATCTCTGGGGCGCTGCAGATGTACTGTATCATTTACTGGGCTGCTTGCTGGAGTTTTGATAAAATGGCTGTTTTGTCTTCTGCAGATCTGTGAGTTCTCTAAATGTTGAGCTCTTTATAACCCTACCCACAACATTGAAAGGAAGCTTTCTGGTAAAACTGTGCATAGGCAGAAAACTGCAAATCAGAGGTGGGGACCAGAATTAAACAGAACCCATGAATATGGAGGGTACTAGTCCTCTAGTGTTAATTTCCTGCTGTTTAAACTGTGGTTTTATTATGAATACAGCAAGCAGTCCTATGTCATATGATGCTTAGTCAGACACAAATGTTGTAGTTAACCTTAAAGTAGATTCAGAGGTCTATATGAGAAGATATGGTATGACATACTGATAACAGTACGTTTCTTAAATTAACTCATAAGCCATAAATGTAAAGTCTATTTATTCGAAAAAAAAAATACACTTTCATATTCACCTTAATGAGAACCTGTCACCAGGTCAAAATCAAAAGTGTTGAGTTTTTGCTCTCCTTTAATTTATACTGCTTCACTGAGGATTCAATCTTTTGTGTTCTGTTTTTGTTTTTTTCAAATCCACCAAATGGTTCCAGAGATGTGGTCCTTTTCGTTTAGTCATGGTCTTTTCCAAAAGAGCGTTGCTCACAGGATAATAATGCAGAGAAGCTTAAAGTGGTTGTCCTCTACTAGGACAGCCCTTTCTGAAACTGAATGTTTGCTCCCGTTAAAATAAAAAAACACTTACTGTATACTTATGTCCTGTGCCAATGTCATTCTAGAGGTGTCAGCACTTGCTCTCCTGGGGCTCACATGAGGTTTTTACGTCACACAAGCCGTGCTCCCAATCAGCACCAACTTCACTGACCCGACCTTCAGACAAATAAAGGTACCAAAAGAAAGAACCTGGCACTCAACTTAATGCTCGTGAGATTTTGATGGTAGTAGCCAAAAAACGTTTCGGTCCTATATCTGGACCTTCATCAGTTACGTACTATGATGAAAAAGTGAATGACTGTAGTGTCATATAAGGCACAGCATGGTCTGCGTCTGGTATTTGCGCAGATAGGTTTAGGCACACAGACTGGACTTATTAACGCTGATAGGTGCTGTGCTTGTGTCCAGACACGGAATCCCCGCTTGTCATTCACTTTTTCATCATAGTACGTAACTGATGAAGGTCCAGATATAGGACCGAAACGTTTTTTGGCTACTACCATTAAAATCTCACGAGCATTAAGTTGAGTGCCAGGTTCTTTCTTTTAGTATCACATGGTGTGGGAACCTACCTGGGCACCACTAGTAGTAGTGCACACGGCTTTAATTTTGAAATAAAGGTACCGTCACACTAAGTGACGCTGCAGCGATACCGACAACGATCCGGATCGCTGCAGCGTCGCTGTTTGGTCACTGGAGAGCTGTCACACAGACCGCTCTCCAGCGACCAATGATGCCGGTAACCAGGGTAAACATCGGGTTACTAAGTGCAGGGCCGCACTTAGTAACCCGATGTTTACCCTGGTTACCATCCTAAAAGTAAAAAAAACAAACGCTTCATACTTACCTTCCGCTGTCTGTCCCCGGCGCTCTGCTTCTCTGTACTGGCTGTGAGCACAGCGGCCGGAAAGCAGAGCAGTGACGTCACCACTCTGCTTTCCGGCCGCTTTGCTCACAGTGAGTGCAGGAAAGCAGAGCGCCGGAGGACAGACAGCGGAAGGTAAGTAGGAAGCGTTTGTTTTTTTTACTTTTAGGATGGTAACCAGGGTTCAGCGATGTCAGCAGGAAGTCCAGCGACGAAATAAAGTGCTGGACTTTCTGCAGCGACCAACGACATCACAGCAGGATCCTGATCTGTGTGTCAAACTGAACGATATCGCTAGCCAGGACGCTGTAACGTCACGGATCGCTAGCGATATCGTTTAGTGTGACGGTACCTTAAGTCATCAAAAGGGGGTGAGAGACCAGCAGCAACTCTGACTTTCTGTTGATTACTTATATTTGCAAAGGAGGAGACAGTGACGCCAGCGCTGATTGGGCACAGGGCTCGTGTGATGTAACAACCTCACGTGAGTCCCAGGAGAGAAAGTGCTGACACCACTAGAATGTCACATGAGAATAGAATGAGTATAAGTAATTTTATTTTAATGGAGGCAAACATTCAGATTGAGAAGAGGTTGTCCTTGTAGTCAACAACCCCTATAATGAAATACCCCTTTCACTTCCCCTAGAATCCTTTAAACAACACATCTTTGGTAACGACAGAAATTGACACTAATTAGAAAGATCCATATCACAAAAATTCTACAACAGATTTAATTATTTAATTAAAAAAGAAAAAGAATACTCAAGGAGGCATTGGAAATAAAAAGAAAAAAAAATTGAGCAATTGCGCTGGAGACGGGTTCTCTTTAAAGAAAAACCGGGGAACACATTGATTTCAGAGACACTTGAAGACAAAACTCAATGAGCCACTCATGATAATTACACATTATGGACTAAGTATGAATTGACCAATTTGTTGCATGGAGTGGCTACATTTATGTCACTTTGCTAGGAATCATTTTGTAGTAACTGGACCATACAAGTACTTAAGATGCAAACAATGAACTTCAGATTTAACATCCAACAGAAATATCAATTTCCCATTCCGGAGCCAGTAGGCATATTTGGTTGGATTCCATTCAAAGACTTCAAGGAATCATAATAACATAAGCTCCCATTTTACAAAACTATTTTACTGTAGCTAATCTCTAAAAATGTTCAAGAAGCACGTTTGTGAAGTAGATGAAAAGTCATTTTTAATGAAGCATAAGTATATTGTTTCATGGTTAAACCATGTGTAAACCACCCATTATATAAAACCATTATAAGAACTATCTAACTGTGGTGATGGTGTTAAGACTCTCGTGACTGGCTAAAGGGATTATCTGATCGAAAGAAAGAATACAATAAATGGAAAACATAAAACTTATCTAAGTTTAACTTTAGTGCACAGTTTTTGTATAATATGCTGGACTTTGTTCTTGATTTTATACTCTATTCTTTATAAATGTCGAAACCTCAACAATTCAAGCAAAAATAATCTAGACAACAATGGAGAATTCCAGGAGTCTATGCTTTTTGTTAAACTATGCTTAAAGTCTTAGTGTTACTTTTTCATTGCAGATCTAAAATGCAGGAAACCAACCACAGTATCTGCACTTACTGTAATGTAAAATGACCATCCCTTGCTGTTTCACAATGGTAATCCCAGCTGTTCCATTTTCTGCCGTCCTTGCTTAAATAGTTTTCCCATCTCAATGTTACATAGAAAATCTATATAACCGTAAGAAAAAAGAAAGTTACTAGAGACATGAAACTTCATTCTCAGAAAGAAAAGATGAAGCAGATTGTGTATTTTTTATTACAGACTGGACATGAAAGGGATTTGCAAAAGCTTTTTTTAAGAAATCACTTTTAAGGTCAAATGGAATTTTTAATACCAATATTTAATATTTTTTTTTATATATATAGTTTGCTGCAAGGTGTATGAAAAACAACATTTTCCCTCTTTGAAATTTATGTTTTTATATATCAGAACATAATAAATAACCCTTAGAAGGACATAAAATTGGGTAAATACAAGTTTAATTGAACACATGACAAATTACATCAATTAGTCACCTGGAGTAGCGCTGGGAGAAAAATATATTTTCTCTGAAAAGATAGAACATTTCAGAAAAAAGTGTACCTGGCTGCAATCATGCAGCAAGGCTCTTATACATGCTGCCTGTGATCTGGTGACAGGTGTCCTTTAATATTTTAATGCTCTCCATGTTCAAAAACCTATCTAAAAAATTAAATGTTTTATATTTAACCCCTTTCTGACCTCAGACGGGATGATCGCTGCTATGTATCTGAGGCGATCGAGTTGTGCCAGCTTCTAGCCTCCTATGGAGGCTATTGAAGCATGGCAAAAGTAAAAAAAAAGTTAAAAAAAAATGTGAAAAAAATAAAAAAATATAAAAGTTTAAATCCCCCCCTTTCGCCCCATTCAAAATAAATCGATAAAAAAATCAAACGTACACATATTTGGTACCGCCGTGTTCAGAATCGCCCGATCTATCAACAAAAAAGGATTAACCTGATCGCTAAAGGGCGTAGAGAAAAAAATTAGAAATGCCAGAATTACGTTTTTTTGGTCGCCACGACATTGAATTAAAATGCAATAACGGGCGATCAAAAGAACATATCTGCATCAAAATAGTATCATTAAAAACGCCAGCTCGGCATGCAAAAAATAAGCCCTCAACCTACCACAGATCATGAAAAATGGAGACGCTATGGGTATCGGAATATGGTGCTTTTTTTTTTAGCAAAGTTTGGAATTTTTTTTCACCACTTAGATAAAAAATAACCTAGGCATCTTTGGTGTCCATGAACTCATAATGACTTGGAGAATCATAATGGCAGGTCAGTTTTAGCATTTAGTGAACCTAGCAAAAAGCCAAACAAAAGACAAGTGTGGGATTGCACTTTTTTTGCAATTTCACCGAACTTGGAATTTTTTTCCCGTTTTCTAGTACACGACATGCTAAAACCAATGATGTCGTTCAAAAGTACAACTTGTTTTTCAAAAAATAAGCCCTCACATGGCCATATTGACGGAAAAATAAAAAAGTTATGGCTCTGGTAAGGAGTGGAGCGAAAAATGAACACGGAAAAACGGAAAATGCCAAGGTCATGAAGGGGTTAAACTGAATTTTTATTTTAAGGAGGGGGTAGATATATTTTTAGGTGGATCTGTATTAAACAAATTTATAAATGTATAAAACTATTAGGGCAGAGTCAATAAAATTCTGCTGTGAAACTTTGCAATGTTGCAGAATTTTAGCAAAAATATTAGTTGTGCAAATATTTAGCAACTTTTGCCATTTTTTGCTCCATTATTAGCTAATTTTTCCAACTTTTTAAACAAAATTGTTAAAGTATTATTAAAAAATAGTTTTTAATAAAGAGAACTATGTTCAGCAATGATGTTGTTTGACAAGAACACATTATACAAACACGTGGTAAAAGAGCAATGGGGCCACTTTTACCATGAGACGAGATGAGCATTTGGGTATAGAGAGCTGTGGGGAAATAGTACTTTATATAAGGAGCTGATGTATATAGGGACCTCTGTGGTGTCATAATTTATATTTATGGAGCTGTGGGGGCCATCACAGTGTAAATAGAGGGCTATGTGGAGCATCATACTTTATATAGGCAGTAGTGAAATAATAATGTTTATAAGTGGTTATGGAGTCAACATACGGTGGAGTTGTGCAGGCAGTTTAGCTGTTTATAGGGAACTGTGCGGGGCCCATATTACAAATAGGTAGCTGGGGAGGCCATCATATTGTATATAAAAGGAGATGTAGAGGCATTCAAACTGTGTATAAGCAGGTGTGGAAGCCATCATGCTATATGCAACAAGCTGTGGGGCCAACATATTGTATATAGGGAATTGTGGGGCCACCATAATGCATATAGGGAGCTGTGGGGGCCATCAAACTGTACATAGGTGGCTGTGGGAGCAATCACACTGTATATAGGGAGCTGTGGGGGCCATCATACTGCGTATGAGAGCTGCAGTGGCCATCATACTGTAATACCAACATGTCCAAAAATAAATAGATGTTAGGCCAGGTTGACATTAGCGTATGTGAGCGCATACCTGCGTATCGATCCGCATGCATCTTGCATACATATATTTAACATTGTGTACGCAGAGACATGCGTTAGCATCAGTTCGCCTGCGGACGTGCATGGATGCGTCGTTTCATGGTGTGCGGGGAACGCAACATGTTGCATTTTTTGAGGCGTCAATTTTAGCGCAGACATACGCATGCGGATGAGTGCGCCAAAGCAACGCATTACTGTCTATGGGAATGCATTGGTACGCAAGGACATGCGTACTCATGCGTTCAATACGCATGCGTACTTCACACTAATCATGTCTAGGAAATGCTGCTGTCACACTTCTTCTGTGCTGCCTATCTGTTCTTTTCTGTAGTGTTTCACTTGACTGCTGCCTGCTCTTCAAACGTGTCCTCCAGTGAAGACCTGACTGCTTCCCAGGGTGGACATGATGACACTGATTATGTAATCACATTTGATATACTGATTGGTATGTATTGACTGGTAATACTACACATGTGGTAAATCATGTATTTTCTTTACAGGAACCTTCCAGTGCGGAGGAGCAGGAGCAGTCAAGTGGAAATGAATCTTCCCAGGTTCATCGGGTTCAAATTCCTAAGGCGGAAATACGGGGTGTAAGTGTTCTTTTTAATAAAAAAGAAGGAATGTCCAGCTTCAACGAATCCGTAAAAAAGAATTTTCTTCATTCACAAACTTTAAACATGGAGGATACAGACTTCAGCACGAACCATATGGGTAAGAATCTCAACGTGTTTCTGGAGACTAAGCTCCCTAAATCATGACATTTGAAATTTGACCCATCCAAATGAGCCAACGTCAACGGCGACAAATTGACACTCAGCATCTGCAATTACCATGAGAACAATTGAAAAGTATTTTTTGTAATTGAAATACTTGGATCCACGTCCAGCAGGTTCCAAAATCCGAAAGTGTTTGCCGTTCACTGCCCCCACACAGTTTGGAAAATTACAAATTTTCTTGAAATTTGCAGCATTATTCAGCCAGAGTTCACTTGTGGGTTGGGGGAAGAATTCTGCACCCAGAACGCCACATAAAGCACGGCAGGTGTCTCCCACAATCCCAGAAAGGGTGGACACTCAGAAAGGGTGCTGCACTCAGAAGCAAATTCTGCTAGCTGCACTCAGACGCAAACTCTGTGATACAAACTCTGCCTGCTGCTCCATCCAGTCTGTCCTTTGGTCCAGCTGCTGTGCGACCGTTGGTCTGCACTGGAGTGGTACCTGGTGTTCATCAGGAGCCAAGTCTAACCTCACCATCAGAGGCTCTAGTGAATAGTCAGATGATCGTTTAGACACACCCCTCCAGGCTCTGTGTGGTCCATGGTACAGTGGTTCCACAAACCTCGTTCGTGACGTCTAATCAGTACTGTGGTTGCTTTATGGTCCGCAGTTTCATGATGCCTAGAAAAAACAACTTCTAGTATATCCTTACCATTGTTAAGGACATATAAGGAGTTGAAGGTTCATGTGACATCAATCTATATTGTGAGGGTTCACCTGACATGGCAATTGATCATTGTAGGACAAAACAGCAAAAAGGCAGGAGATGCTTACCTGCCTAGGCCTCCAAGCAAATGCACTATCAGGATGCAGTGGACCCATGTGATTAAGATGGCGGCAACACAGGTGCAGAATTACCGATGAGGCAACCACTCACAATCTACCAAACTAATAAAGGGGGTGACTGCTTGGCATATTTCTGCACATAAAAGACTTGTATGTGGCGCTGTTCACACAATGGAGATGCACAGCATCCAGTTTAACAGCCAGTAGTGACACCCTTCTATTAGATCAGGCGGGCTGCCCAGCTCTATCCAAATGCACCCCATGTGCACAGACACCACAGTTTACAAGACAGTCTTGTATTGCTGTTTAGAATTGACCATTGTATTAAGCTTGGTGCTGTGTTCATGTAATGATTTTTGTACTGTTAATGGTGGTTCTGCTGCAGTATTCATGTTATTGGGGTTTTTTGTGATGTATTCTTGTACTGATGCTGTTTTGTTCTATAGAAGCACTCATGTACTGATAGTGGTTCTGCTGATGAATGAATTTACTGATGGTTGTTTTGGTGATATATTCATGTGCTGATGATTGTTCTAATGATGGAGTAATGAACTGCTGGTGGACTGCTGGTGATATAATCCTGTACTGATGTTGGTTCTGGTACTGTATTAATTTGCTGATGGTGGTTCTTGTGCATGTACTAATAGTGGTTCTGGTCCTTCATAAAAGACAGTGATTTGTTCTATATAATGCAATAATAAATATATAACGTAAAATGAACCCCCCCCCCCAAACACAATGCAGCAAATTACATTTGTTCCTTGAAGATTTAAATTGCACTGCGAGGAGGGGCACAATTTAAATTTTCGCCACAGGGAGTAGAAAAAGTAAAATCAGCCATGAAGAGGAAAAATATAGAAATGTTTACTTACAAACTGTTTATGCATTATTTTTTCTAATTTGCAATAATAACATCTGCAAATAGAGCCAGCACACTATTACTCTTTTGAAAGCAAAATTAATGTATTCTGTGCTTTCAAATTGATCACCTACAAGAAGAATGTGTTCTTTTACAGATACAATCGAAACAACTTTGTTTTCTTGCTGTAATGACTTTGTCTAAGGCCACTGCTAAACACTAAAATTGGTTGATGTGTTCATAAATTCCTTCAAGTCTGTGTAGGAGAAAACAAGTTTGCTATCAGTGTTCCTGCAAAGCTCAAAACTCAGGCTGGATACAGAAAGGTGAGATATGAGATTTAAAAAGGAGCAAAAGCATAATGGAAGGAAGGAAATGTTATACACATTAAAGAAGACAAATATCCAGAATGTACAAAGATCAGATAAACCCTGATGAAGGAGTGCGCTGCACTTTGAAACGTGTTGGTTAGTTTGGTCCTGGTGAGGCTCCATAGGCCAGTGACGTCACACACTGCTTGTCAGTGTTGGCCATTTTTTTCCTCGTGCATCCAGGGACGCCACCGGCCGGGACATCTCTGGCACTGCACAAAGTAGCAGTAACTCGGCACCTGCTGCTGTCAGCCACCGGAAGGTGCACGCTTACCCTCCTGAGCATACGGGTGTTTATTCTACCCTAGCTAGCGTCGGCTTCCCTCGCACTATCTGGAATGCGGCCAGCCCTTCAGAAATCCGGTATACATCTCTCTGGACTAGGTATGTAAAAACGTGCAAACAGGCATTTAACTGCATCTGTAACTAAATTGTGCACAAAGACTGCAGGTTATATGAGCGCAACATAAGGTGGTGTTGCTTGTGTGTATTATACAGGGTGACTTGGTGGGTACGCATAGCAGTGTTGCACATGAGGTGGTACATATGACTTGGCAGTTATGCATAGCAGTGTTGCACATGAGGTGGTGCATAGGACCTTTTAGGAGAGCAGAGGTGATTATTTTGTGATTAGCTCCAGGCACTTGTAGCACTGTATCTCTCATTAATTATCTGATCTTTGTATTACTGACAGAATAGGCGCAGTTTCTGTCTGATATACCAGCAGCACTTGTGCGATATAGGTTCTAGCGCCAGTGTATTTATATCAATTTTAAATATCCAGAATGTTTAATTAGCTGCACGACAGCCTTCACTCAATGCCAACACATTGTATAGTACATAATTTTGTTCAAAATATCCTGAAAAAATAATGTTTTTCATTATTGTTTTTATGATTTACATTTTTTATTAGTTTTTTTTTACAATTTCAACTTAACTACTACTTGATTTTGGTGTAAATACTGTTTTAATGTTCACTGTGCAAGCCGGGGTGTGGCCTCCCTTTCCTGAGATGGAAATGACATTTAAAGACTTCCCCAGACAGGACCCACAGGTCAGGCCCAATCCCTTTGTCTGCCCTTATTCACACACTGAGGTCAACTCTGACAAAGGTAAGGTTTTTAATATTAGACAGTGTAGGACCGTCCAGATAAGTGTCACCTTGTTGATGGTGGGATGGCTTTTATGCTATTTTTTTAATCAAAAACAGTATTATTAAGAACCCTGTGTTATCTAAATGCAGTTTTGCTTTTTACTTATTTAGTTACAGCTGGGTTTTTGCTCATTTTGCTTCCTCTAGGTTTGAAAACTATATGGATCACTATTGGGCACATTATACTATGTGGAGGACTGTGGGGCACAGTATACTATATGGAGGACTATGGGGTGTGCATTATACTATATGGAGGAATATCGGGTGCATTATACTATGTGGAGGACCATAGGGTGCATTATACTAAACAATCAAAATACTGCCTATTCATTGAGTGATTGGATTTTTTTATCCTGGAACAGAAATCATTGCTATCAGCAGCAAATCACCCACTCCAAACTGCAGATATGCTGTTGATAGTGTAGTGCTGTATGGGGACAGATTGTTCTACTAGTGATTTTCTGTGCCCATCATTTTTCCTCAGCCAGTGTAAAGAGGACAGGAAGCAAACGTCAAAGGATTCCAATACTGTTGATTACTTTTGTTTAAATGCCTGAACTCAGCGCATGTAAATACAACCGAAAAGTTTCTGTGTGATGCTGCAATATGTTGGCATTTATTAGCATTTGAGGCCCCACTTTAAACTTTTGCCCAGTATGCATTAATCTTTTCATTGAGTTCCAGAGCCGGTTTTAGACATAGTTTTGGCCTTGGTCTGGCAAAAGGAGGCCTATGGCAACATTACAAAATATATTAGGAAAAACCCCTGACAAATGCTGTAGGCTAAATATGTGGAAAAAACTTTAAACCAAAAAAATAGGAGCAAAGGAAATCGAACCAATTACATAATATAGTAGAATTCAAGTAGACAACAACAGAATCAACCTAAAAAAACCACTTGAAAAAAGATATATATACCAAAATAAATCACAAACAAAAGACTATATTCAAAATATAAATAAGTTTATTAAGGACACCAATCCAATAAGACACACACAATAAAAAACATATAAGACAAGTCTAAAAACTAAGGGAAACACAGCACCACCAATCATCAGGACAAATAGCCTCCAATAAACATATACTTTGATACAATTCCAGCTATCATAAGTGGGGAAATATGTATTTTATGTCATAAATATGTGGAAACTCCAACACTTCAATCAAAACCATATTGCACATAGCTTGTTGCTATAAAAATGTTCGCTGGAGTGCATTCTATTAAATTCCAGCTTAATTCAGCTCGTTTTGTATGGGAAATGATAATATTGAAGAGATTTCTGCAACACATGAAGACAAAGGTTTCCTGATTGGGTTGCAATATTTCAACTGCTGACTAGTGAATAAGAATCTGTTAGGTACTTGATATTGAAAGAGAGAAAAGGAAGCTGCTCAAGTTTCTGAAAAGTTCTTTATACACAGAGACCCAAATTCATCATTGCTATTTTGCCAGAATTCCGAAGTAAATTGTTTTGAAAAGTTGCAAAATGTTGGCACAACTTGAAGTTGGGCAATAATTTTGCAACTTTTGGTTCTCTACCCATTTCTCCTAGCTGGAGCATGAAACTGGGTATGGTGGGAGCATAACACCACAGTTCATCTAATTCATGAAAATCTGCAGCATTACTTATACCAGAAATCTTACAGTAAGATTTTGAGCGTAGTGCACGGAGGTGACCTCTGAATCAGGAGCAACTGACTCCACCATGCCTCCTCATCAAGACTGGGGAGAAAATTGCCAATCTTGATGAATTGGGGCCAAAATACTCAAAAATTACTTTCTATTTGTGATTTGGACAGAATGTAGTACCTAAAAATTACTGTACATTGTATTTTAAATTTCTAGGCACAGCATCCCAGTGTTTCTACATCCGTTTCACTTTTCTAGCACCTTGACTGAAATCTTCATTTGCACACACAACCTGTGAAACTAGCTGTCAAACAAGGTGCATGGGGAGAGATGACAATGCGCTGACTATGTAGAAAGTGGTAATCAGCCCCAAAATTGGTTTTAGAACCAATCATAGCTGATTAGCCTCTTAAATATTGCTGTCATTAGCAGCAGTGGCATCTAAATGGGTAAAAGGGGTTAAAAGATCCTCTTTGTCAGGATTGAACCCCCCCCTATTGTAATCATGGGTGTCAATTGTTGCTATTGTACTGCAAGGTCTTCTGATGACACCAGAGTACAATGGCCTGTTAGATCCTGCTATAAGAAAAGTCTAAAGGTACCGTCACACTCAGCAACTTTGCAACGAGAACAACAACAATCTGTGACGTTGCAGCATCCTGGATAGCGATCTCGTTGTGTTTGACATGCAGCAGCGATCTAGATCCCGCTGTGCCATCGCTGGTCAGTGTGGCACCCCTAGGGGTATTTGCCACAAAAATAGTTACTGACAGTAAGTACAAATACTAAAATAGCAAGACTGCACTACCACCTCCGGCCAGAAGGGGGAGCTCCAGAGACTCCCCTTGATCCATTCTGGTCTGAGAGAAGAAATGGCAGTTGGGCCAAGGAGCTGATAGTGAGAGGTCATACAGTTGAATATCTAACAGCCCTGTGACTGTTACCAGGCCTAAATCACCGGCCTGAGGAGAAGAGGGATAGAGAAAAAGGACATTGTGAGAACCGGGTAGCATTAATCACTACCCAGAACAGGCGCAAAGACGGATACCGGATCCGTGGCTGTATTCATTATATATAATACAGCAACCGGAAAAACGTGAGGTGATATCAGCTTCACTAGGGCCGGACGCAGCAACAGACACAGAGTTCAGCGGTACTCCCAGAGGGGGTAAACCGATAAAAGGACTCGGGTTGCCCGTCGAACCAGGACCCGGAGGGGACAGATTGGGCCGGCAGCCAGTTCACATACAGCAGCAGGGCCACACAGAAATTGCGCACAATAAGAGGCGAAGACCCCGGCAGGGTCAAAGTAACTCAGAGTTCCCATACAGACTCCGGTGACAGGACTGGTTGTAAATCCTTTTATGTTAAAGTAAACTGGTTAAACGTTTCAGTGCCTCAGTCTTTCATTTGGACAATAGCCATCTATCCAGGATCGGGATCGTCACCGCTGGGAGAACCTGCTGCTGATCAAGTAAGTGCCTGTCCCCTCATGATACCCCTTACACTGTGCATTGCCTGAGGCCACAGCACCGGGTCAAGCCACCTGTGACATCCCCCTCAAGAGACAGACTCCATTGGTCCGGTGCTGGGTATCCCGGTCTCCTGGGCGTCACAATTGGCGTCACGAACAGGATCTAGCCAGCCCGTATACCGGGTATTGTGTGCCGTGATTGGAGCCCAAAACTGTGAAAACTGGGATGAAAAATCTTGAAAATTGACTTTATTAAAGAAAAATCCATTCCCCATTGAAAACTATTGAAAGTGACTTTTCCCCATTGGTTATAATGGAGTAAAGATGGCCGCCATCCCCTGAGGTAATCACTTCATAACCGTTAGGCACGAGACTGTTAATTGAGCTACGCCATTACCTGAGCCCCAGTCTAACTGAAAAACTTCAGAATCCGCCATTACTGAGCGCGCGGCGGGCGGGAGCAGCAGGGGGCGTGTCATTGTGGGTGGCACCAAGCTGAGCGCTCTGACATCAGAGCAAGGGGAAAATCGATCCTGCTGCACAGCGGAACGAATCTACACTATCCCGACGGAAGCGGAGGACCGGAAGGGTCCGGATTAACTAAGGGGGCACAGTATGTCGCAGCACGGAGACGCCGCAGCACCCGGCAACGCTAATGCAGCTGAAAGACAGAGTGTCAATAGAGAGTCCGGTAGTGCAGCGGTGCAAGGAGTGGCGCCCATCATGCCGGTGCTGATGCCATATACCCCGGGTGGCCCATGGCTTCCAATGTATGAAGGTGAGCCTAATACCCTTGACGATTTCAGAGAAAAGATGCTGGCCCATTTTGACATGTTCCCTGTGGGTGAAGTTCAGCGTGTTAGTCTCCTGATGATGCAGTTAAGTGGCCATGCTAAGCGAGAAGTCACAGCATGGGCAGCTGATCTAAAAGGCACTGTTGAACGCATATTTGCTGGATTAAAAGCTACATTTGAAACCACGGCCAGCAGCAAAGCTAAAATACGATTCTTTAATTGCAAACAAAAAGCTAATGAGGGCGTGAAAGACTTTGCCTTAAACCTGCAGGAAGCCCTTAAATCACTTACACTGGCTGAACCCATTTTTAACACCGGAGCGGATAAACTACTAAGAGATCAATTTATTGAGGGACTCTACACCCCTTCTCACCGGGGGCATGTGAGCATGCTTGTTTTTAAGAACCCTGAATTGACATTTGCCCAATTAAAGGAGAGCGCTATACGTCTCCAGCTGGCAGAGGCACCTCGGGATCAGGATCCTGCGCAACCCATGGCAGAGGCACCTCAACAACAGGGAGTGCCAGTGACATCAGCTATGTCTGGGGCCATTGCTAAGCCCCTGGGGCCCAGTACTAATGAGGCTCTTCAACAAAAGCTTGACTCTTTAGCTGATGTTGTTGCTTCAATGGCTAAAACCATGCAGGAGATGAGAGGACACAAGATGGAGTTGGCAAACTGTAGAGAGTATGTTCCATGGATGAGACCCCGGAGATACCCGACATGGAGAGGACGACCCCGCGACCGCTACCAACCGGATGGACAGCCCATTTGCCGCCGTTGCCAGCAGCCGGGCCACTTTGCACGAGATTGTGATTTAAACGGGAATCCCCTGGGAATGCGGGCCGCTTCGCAGGAATGAACTTTCAAGGCCCAACACCCTGGCACGACAGGTACATCGGAGGACGACCCATTATCCCTATCGTGCTGGACGGAATTCCCCTCAACGCTTTGCTGGACACAGGTTCCCAGATTTCATCTATACCGTATATCCTTTATAAGAGGTACTGGGCTGATGCAGATATTGATAAAGGGCCCTCTGATGTTGAACTAGATATATGGGCCAGTAATGGTAAGTTGGTACCGAAACTAGGATTCAGGGAGATGACCATAAAGATTGGTAAAGTAGAACTGAAGAAACAGGGTATAATTGTTGTTGATGTTGACCGGCGGAACTGTGAACCAACTGTATTGATAGGAATGAATGTGTTAGAGAACTGCTTTTCCGAAGTCATTTCTGTCTTACAGCAAATTGCTGAAACTGCCCAATCCTGCCAGCAGAGAGTTCTCCGGAGGGAAATAAAAGTATTGATGTTAAGGCAACAGGTAGAAGTTGCAGGTGGAGAAATCGGCAGTGTGAGGGTAAGTGATCCAACGTCTATTGTAATCCCACCAAAAACAGAAATGCTGGTATGGTGTAGAGCAGCCATTGGTACTAAGGGACGAGATTATCAAGCCTTAATAGAACCAGTGTACACCGACAGCAGGCCCACTATACTCACAGCACGAGGGATAGTCGAGGTACACCGGGGACGAGTGCCGGTACGACTTTTGAACTGTGGAGAGGAAGAGGTCACTTTGCCAAGGTATGCTACAATGGCAAAGCTATATACTGTTGACAACAATGCCATCACAACCATTGAGCCCTTAGAACCAACCTGTCAGGTGGAAGGCAATGGCTCAGATGGAGAAATGGAGGATTGGTGCCAACAGCTACACGTGGGCATAAATTCAACACCTACCCATCAAAAACAAGGGGTGTATAGGCTAGTGACGGAATATGAACAAGTCTTCAGTAAACACCCATTGGACTTCGGACGGATAGAAGGGGTAGAACACACAATCCCCACAGGTGACCATCCCCCAATAAAAGAAAGATATAGACCCATACCGCCCGCTCACTATCAATGTGCAAAAGATATGCTGAGGGAAATGAAACAGGCCGGGGTAATAAGAGACAGCTGTAGCCCCTGGGCGGCCCCTCTAGTGATTGTCAAAAAAAAGGACGGAACCATGAGAATGTGCGTAGACTACCGGAAGATTAATAACATCACCCATAAAGACGCCTACCCCTTGCCTAGGATAGAAGAGTCCTTAACTGCTTTGAAATCTGCTAATTATTTTTCCACCTTAGACTTAACAAGCGGGTATTGGCAAGTCCCTGTGGCTGAGAGAGATAAGGAAAAGACGGCATTCACCACACCAATGGGTCTATGTGAATTTAATCGCATGCCGTTCGGACTCTGCAACGCATCCGGTACCTTCCAGCGGCTGATGGAATGCTGCCTCGGACACAAGAACTTCGAGACCGTCCTCCTGTACCTAGATGATGTGATCGTCTACTCAAAGACTTACGAACAACACTTAATAGACCTGGCAGAAGTGTTCGAAGCCTTATCCAGGTATGGCATGAAATTCAAGCCATCCAAATGTCACCTTCTCAAGCCAAAGGTACAGTACCTGGGACACATCGTGAGTTCGGAGGGAGTAGCACCAGATCCCGAGAAAATAAGCGCCATAAGGGATTGGCCAAGACCTACCAGCGCAAAAGAAGTGAGACAATTCCTGGGATTGGTGGGTTACTATCGCAGATTTATAAAAGGATTTACCAAGTTGGCAGCACCCTTGCAAGACACCTTGGTAGGGCAGACGAAGAAACCTTCAAACCGAAACCCTCCTTTTCAGTGGAACGACGAAAGGGAAGACTCCTTTGAACAACTAAAGAAGGCACTAACCGGAGAAGAGGTTCTGGCATACCCAGATTACCATAAACCTTTCATCCTCTACACCGATGCCAGTAATGTGGGACTAGGAGCGGTGCTGTCACAAAAGCAAGAAGGTCGGGAGAAAGTCATCGCCTTTGCAAGTAGAAAGCTCCGGCCTACTGAAAGAAATTCAGAAAATTACAGCTCCTTCAAATTGGAACTACTGGCAGTAGTTTGGGCTGTGACGGAGCGTTTCAAACACTATCTGGCCGCTGCAGAATTTATTGTCTATACTGACAACAATCCGTTGACCCACCTGGACACAGCCAAATTAGGTGCGTTAGAACAGCGATGGATAGCCCGGTTATCTAATTACAACTTCATAATCAAGTATCGAGCAGGTTGCAAGAATGGAAATGCCGATGCCCTATCCCGGATGCCACACTTGAGAGATGTAGAAGAGGAAACGGGGGAGCTTGAAGAAATTGAACTACCAGCCTTCCATCGTCCCAAGGCAAAACATCATCAGTCAAGTACCTATCAGAAACAACAAGAGGTGAATTTTAATCCGTTAGCACACCATAGATGGGCTGACACCCAAGACAGCAATCCGGCTGTGAAGTTGGTGAAGGAACTGTTGACTGAGCAAAGTGCATATCCCGATGAGGATGCCCCAGAAGAGACGCATCAACTCTGGAAAGAGAGAGGCAAAATGTTCCTGTATCAAGGGAAGCTCTGTAGAAGATACACCAATCCGAAAACACTTGAATTGGTTTGGCAGATTATTGTGCCTAAACAAGATGTGAAGATGGTCCTCGAAGCTTACCATAATGGTGCTGGTCACTTCGGTTGGAAAAAGTTAGAAGTACTTCTAAGAGAAAGATTTTATTGGGTCGGGATGAGAAAATCAATCGAAGAGTGGTGCAGAAATTGTGGCCCGTGCAACCTCAGAAGAAACGATCAAAAGAACCAAAGAGCACCACTGCAGCCCATAGTCACCAAACAACCACTTGAACTTGTAGCCATGGACCACGTGAAGTTGACACCAAGCCGGTCCGGCTATGTCTATGCCTTGACCATCGTGGACCATTATTCACGTTTCTTGGTAGTAGTACCCGTAAAAGATCTGACAGCAAAAACAGCAGCCAAAGCGTTCCAAACGTACTTTTGTAGACCCCATGGATATCCGGAACAGGTTCTCACCGACCAAGGTACAGCCTTTGAATCAGAGATCTTCAGAGAATTCTGTAATATGTATGGTTGCAAAAAGATCCGGACGACGGCCTATCATCCACAAACAAACGGCTTATGTGAGAAGATGAACCATATTGTAATAGACCTACTAAAGACTTTACCTGAGACAGATAGGAATCAATGGCCAGAGAAATTGCCTGACTTGGTGGATCTGTATAATCATGTCCAGGTGAGCTCCACCAACTGCACCCCAGCTTACCTTATGCGTGCAACACCCGGCCAATTACCAATCGATCTAGAAATGGGAATTCTGAAACCAGACGCAGAAGTTCAAGACTCCAATTGGGATATCATACGGCAAAAGCAGTATCGCCAAGTGCAAGAGAGTGTGGAAAGAAGCCTTCAGCAAACTAGAGAAAGACAAGAGCGAACTTTCAACCAGAATGCTCTAGCGACCCCATTAAGACCGGGTGACCAAGTGCTCAAGAGAAATCGTCGAACCAATAAACTAGACAATCAGTGGGAAGCCGTACCCTACACAGTTTTACCAACAAGAATGGATAATCCTAAAATGTGTCTCATTAGCAAAAACGGAGGCTTAACATCTGTACTAGTGTCAAGAGACAATCTTAAATTGTGTCCGGAAGCATTGAAAGAGCCAGAAGTTGTCCAGCCAGAACCAGAAGTTATTCAACCCACACAGGTTCAACCAGTAAAGGAAAAAGAAGAGGAAATGTATCACACCTGTATAGGAGACTTTCCCAAAACCCTACTAACATACCATGGTGCAGTAGTGGTTCCCATGGTGGCCTTTTACCCAACACCGAACCCAATACCAGAAGTCCCAAGACAGGAAGAGGCTGACCCCGTACTACAGGAGGTTCCAGGCCAGGAAGAACAGATTCCTGATCAGAGTAATCTCATTCACGGTGGACTTGCCAACTCCATAGTCATGGAATTATCTTTAGCAGAGCGGGCAGATACTACATCCGCAGTAGACAGTAGTACACCACATGAAGAGATACCGCTATTACGTAGATCACAGCGTAGTACCCAGGGCCAATTACCGGCCAGGTATGCAGATTACCAACTATAAAGCTCATAATGTGAATTGTATATATGTTATGCCATATATAGTTAAACAGAAAATGTAGTATAGTCATTGTTATCAGTCTGCAACGTTTAAGCCCAGTGCCTACAGAGACTTGTCTGTATGAACTTATTGCATATTCTTGAACTTTTTATCAGCCCGGAGGCACTAAATCAAAGCTCCGGAAAGACTGCTTTTTGAACTTTGCTTTTTGCTCTTTTTGAACTTTCTTTAGACTTTATATTGATAACTCCGTTGGAAAAATGGAACTAAATTCCTGGACACTAAGTACAGTGCCTTTCCTAATACCTTCAAGGATAGAACTGTATTAATGGACGCTATTTGAAGTGACTTTTTACAGAACTCTATTTTTGTTTCCTTGAGTGGTTTTTGTAACTTTTCATTTTTAAGACTCTGTACATATTAATTGTTATTTCAAAATGTTATTGTCCCACAGTCCCGGAGTACTGTTCTTAACTAAGGGGGAATGTGGCACCCCTAGGGGTATTTGCCACAAAAATAGTTACTGACAGTAAGTACAAATACTAAAATAGCAAGACTGCACTACCACCTCCGGCCAGAAGGGGGAGCTCCAGAGACTCCCCTTGATCCATTCTGGTCTGAGAGAAGAAATGGCAGTTGGGCCAAGGAGCTGATAGTGAGAGGTCATACAGTTGAATATCTAACAGCCCTGTGACTGTTACCAGGCCTAAATCACCGGCCTGAGGAGAAGAGGGATAGAGAAAAAGGACATTGTGAGAACCGGGTAGCATTAATCACTACCCAGAACAGGCGCAAAGACGGATACCGGATCCGTGGCTGTATTCATTATATATAATACAGCAACCGGAAAAACGTGAGGTGATATCAGCTTCACTAGGGCCGGACGCAGCAACAGACACAGAGTTCAGCGGTACTCCCAGAGGGGGTAAACCGATAAAAGGACTCGGGTTGCCCGTCGAACCAGGACCCGGAGGGGACAGATTGGGCCGGCAGCCAGTTCACATACAGCAGCAGGGCCACACAGAAATTGCGCACAATAAGAGGCGAAGACCCCGGCAGGGTCAAAGTAACTCAGAGTTCCCATACAGACTCCGGTGACAGGACTGGTTGTAAATCCTTTTATGTTAAAGTAAACTGGTTAAACGTTTCAGTGCCTCAGTCTTTCATTTGGACAATAGCCATCTATCCAGGATCGGGATCGTCACCGCTGGGAGAACCTGCTGCTGATCAAGTAAGTGCCTGTCCCCTCATGATACCCCTTACACTGTGCATTGCCTGAGGCCACAGCACCGGGTCAAGCCACCTGTGACATCCCCCTCAAGAGACAGACTCCATTGGTCCGGTGCTGGGTATCCCGGTCTCCTGGGCGTCACATCAGAGTTAAAAGTCCAGAACTTTATTTCGTCGTCAGGTCGGCGTGTATCGTCATGTTTGACATCAAAAGCAATGATGCCAGCAACGTTTTACATGGAGCTGACAACCAGCGAGAACGATAAGTGAGTCGCCTTACGTCACTGGATCGCTCCTGAATCATTCTGGAGTTGCTGTGTTTGACGTCTCTACAGCGACCTAAACAGCGACGCTCCAGCGATCGGCTCATTGTCTATATCGCTGCAGCGTCGCTGAGTGTGACGGGTACCTTAATAGTCTTTGTTAGTGAGTCACTAACAGTTCTCTAGCACTGCAGTACACGAGTATTGTAATGCATGAAACCAGTGATTAAAGTAAAACATTTTCAGGTCCCACAAAGGGACTAAGTGAAAAGGTAAAAAAAAGTGGAATAAACTGTGTATAAGAAAAAATACAAAACAGCGCACAAAAATCACAACAAGTCATTTTGCCACTAAAAAGTCAGCATTTGTGTTAAAATAAAAATAAACCAAAAAGTACATATACAGTTGTGGCCAAAAATATTGACACCCCTGCGATTCTGTCAGGTAACACTCAGTTTCTTCCTGAAAATGATTGGAAACACAAATTCTTTGTTATTATTATCTTCATTTAATTTGTCTTAAATAAAGAAACACAGAAAGAATTGTCCTAAAGCCAAATTGGATATCATTCCACACCAAACATAAAAAAGGGGTGGACAAAAGTATTGGCACTGTTCGAAAAATCATGTGATGATTCTCTAATTTGTGTAATTAACAGCACCTGTAACTTACCTGTGGCACCTAACAGGTGTTGGCAATAACTAAATCACACTTGCAGCCAGTTGACATGGACTAAAATTGACTCAACCTCTGTCCTGTGTCCTTGTGTGTACCACATTGAGCATGGAGAAAAGAAAGAAGACCAAAGAACTGTCTGAGGACTTGAGAAACCAAATTGTGAGGAAGCATGAGCAATCTCAAGGCTACAAGTCCATCTCCAAAGACCTGAATGTTCCTGTGTCTACCGTGCGCAGTGTCATCAAGAAGTTTAAAGCCCATGGCACTGTGGCTAACCTCCCTAGATGTGGACAGAAAAGAAAAATTGACAAGAGATTTTAATGCAAGATTGTGCGATGTTGGATAAAGAACCTCGACTAACATCCAAACAAGTTCAAGCTGCCCTGCAGTCCGAGGGTACAACAATGTCAACCCGTTCTATCCGTCCGCATCTGAATGAAAAGGGACTCTATGGTAGGAGACCAAGGAAGACCCGACTTCTTACCCCGAGACATAAAAAAGCCAGGCAGGAGTTTGCCAATACTTACATGAAAAAGCCTAAAGCGTTTTGGAAGAATGTTCTCTGGTCGGATGAGACAAAAGTAGAGCTTTTTGGGCAAAGGCATCAACATAGAGTTTACAGGAGAAAAAAAGAGGCATTCAAAGAAAGGAACACGGTCCCTACAGTCAAACATGGCGAAGGTTCCCTGATGTTTTGGGGTTGCTTTGCTGCCTCTGGCACTGGACTGCTTGACCGTGTGCATGGCGATATGAAGTCTGAAGACTACCAACAAATTTTGCAGCATAATGTAGGGCCCAGTGTGATAAAGCTGGGTCTCCCTCAGAGGTCATGGGTCTTTCAGCAGGACAATGACCCAAAACACACTTCAAAAAGCACTAGAAAATGGTTTGAGACAAAGCACTGGAGACTTCTAAGGTGGTCAGCAATGAGTCCAGACCTGAATCCCATAGAACACCTGTGGCGAGATCTAAAAATGGCAGTTTGGAGAAGACACCCTTCAAATACCAGGGACCTGAAGCAGTTTGCCAAAGACGAATGGTCTAAAATTCCAGCAGAGCATTGTAAGAAACTCATTGATGGTTACCGGAAGTGGTTGGTCGCAGTTATTTTGGCTAAAGGTTGTGCAACCAAGTATTAGGCTGAGGGTGCAAATACTTTTGTCTGGCCCATTTTTGGAGTTTTGTGTGAAATGATCAATGTTTTGCGTTTTGCTTCATTCTCTTTTGTGTTTTTTCATTTAAGACAAATTAAATGAAGATAATAATACCAAAGAATTTGTGATTGCAATCATTTTCAGGAAGAAACTGAGTATTATCTGACAGAATTGCAGGGGTGTCAATACTTTTGGCCACAACTGTATAATTGGTATTGCCATGGCTAGGATGACCCGAACTAGAAAACTGTCATGTTACAATATATATTCCGTACAGTGAACACTGTAAAAAAAACAACAAAAATGTTGCTTTTTCATCATAGTGACACTGATAAAATTGAATCAAAACCAATAAAAAAGTAATAAAAAAATGGCATAAATGAAAACACCAAACAAAAAATAAGTCCTAAAATGGCTTAGTCAGAAAAAAAGTTATATCTCTCGGAATATGGCAATGCAAAAACAAAGTATTTTTTTAAAATAATGTTTTTAGTGTGTAAAAGAAACAAAGAATAAAAAACTGTATAAATTTGGTATCACTGTAATCATACTGACGTGAAGAATAAAATGGTCTTATAACTGTTACATGGTGAACAGCGCAAAAAAAGTTATAAAAACTGACCCTCCATCCCTTTCAGAATGGATCAATGAATCAAATAGTATATATTCATTTGAAAACAACCGATGACTCGTTCTAAACAGGACAAACTCTGTGAAAACTGGTATCAATGGCAAAATAAGATTATTATTTAAATCTTGGAATTATGCAACCAGCTATGTTTATACTTCATATAACTATACTTGTTCTTAGTCTTTCTACTATAAAAGAGAATATTTGCTAGTTCTCAATAGCCCCCCATTTTTTTCCCTCACCTTTCCTTTCCCTGTTTGGTACCCATCTTTTCCTTTTTCTTATGCTCCCAGACTCGCTAAGTTTGTACCCATATATAAAATGAATGTTGTTATTACTCATATGTACACAATTGCTTTCTCTGTTTTTTTGTGTCTGATTATGCTGTCATTCATTTCAACATTCCTAAATAAAGAATTTATAAAAAAAATAAAAAATATATGAGTAAATAAAAACAATAGCTGAATTATTGTTTTTTGTTCATTCTGCATCTGAAAAATCTGAATAAAAAGTGATCAAAAAGTGATATCTATCCCAAAATGGTACCAAACAAATCTCAACCTTATCGAGCAAAAAATATCCCTAATACAGCTTTGTTTGCCAATAATTAAAAAAGTTACAGCTATCAGAATATAGCAAGAAGATAACTATTTTTTTTTTATATAAAAAAAAAGCATTTTTATTGTGTGATAGCAAGTAAACAAAAAAAAAACAATATAAATCTGGTATTAATTTATTCCCCCACCCAAAGTATAAAGCTGCATTATCACTTGTACAGCAAGGTGGATCACACAAAAATAAAAATCAGTAGTACTCTTGTACTGCTGTCTGTTTGCTCATCCTACCTCCCAAAAATCGGAATAAGGTTTTGTGCACTTTTATCCTGTGCTCTCCACTGAGCTCTTACATCAGGTTTTCCATGTAAACCTTCAAAAATGTGATTCAGATGAAATGCCTACTCACTTTTGAGGCAAAGATGAACCTCTAAATGGCCTAGATTAGTGGTACTCCATTAATTAACATGAACCAAAGAAGAATATGGTAAGCATATGCAATAAAAATAGCAAAGTTTATTGAATAGAAATTACATAAAAACATAAAATAAAATAAAGTAGGGACATAAATGCTAAATAACCACTTAATAAGGAAGTACACCGAAAATAATAGCAAAAGCTATAAGAAAGTCACCTTAAATAAATACAGGTATTGATATTGGTATATCTGCAGGAATGGAATTTATATCAATACCTGTATGTAGTTTTTTAAAATGTTCTAATAAAAAGAAATTTTATTTAAACTGGATGGTCTTGCTGGAAACACCCCTCCTTCTTCCTCATATTCTACATAGTTTATGTGACATATTAAAGATATGTTTTTTAGCTTTCAGGTTTCTAAGCTGCAATATTTTACTACTTCATTTCTCTTACTGTAGCCTTTCAGCGATTTGTATAATCATAATCCCTAGTGACATATGCAATGATAGCAACTGACTGCTTTCTCTCTCTCCAGCACTTTGTTGCTAGAAATGCTGAGTTTAATTAGCTGTACAAAATACAGAGGAGCAAATGGGTCACCTTTATGTCAGGTTTTCAGCAGTCAATTCTTTGCTCATTTTCTTAGGATTGCCCTTAGTGCCGTGCACTCCATATACAGCTCTTGAAGCTAAAAATCTCAAACACTTTAGAAAAAACACTTTGAATGGGTAAATAATAAGATTATAAAACTATTAGCTTTGAGGGATTTTTTCCATGTGAAGATTGGTAAAGGCCTGTTTTTCTTTAATTAAGTAATTACTAAAGTTCACAGCTCTGCAGTCATTTTCATGTTTGTTCACTGCAGCGAAAGATAATTTGTTAAAGCATCCAGCATGCCCCAATGGCTACTTTTCAGCTCCATGTATAAATATATCTGCTGGGAAGCCAAGACTGAAGTGCACTGCACACATGGGGTTATCTGTGTGTCCGATACTTAAAAACAAAATGTCACTTACATTTAGAGCTGACAAGCTCCTTGGCTTGACAGGTTATTTCTTAACAATTTTGATGTGCAAGGTGAAAAATAACAAGTTAATCTACAGGTCTTGCCTAATCTTGATTTCCCCTTAGTACTGTGTATGAGACAATGAAGCATACAGTATTTTGGGTATGTATTAGTGTCGATCAAGCACTGAAATGCTAAATTGATCGGTACTCAAATCGAGCATGTTTGACTCACATGTGCTCAACTCGAGTAGCAAGCATAATGGAAGTGAATGGCCAACTTGGGCATTTTTCGGAATGACAAAAAATTCTCTGTCTAACTCAGATATATTTCAAAATGGTTGAATGATCCTTTATTTTTATTATTATTTTTGGCCCCTTTTTAAATACACATTTCAACCCTTTAATGTTCCATATTGAATATATACATTATGGAGATTATCAAGGTGCTTGGAATGGGCTGAAGAGCTGAACCCATCCTACACAGGGCAAATGCAGATTATATGACATAAAAGGCATCTAGATTTAACAGCAGTGACCAGCAATACTACCAATCACTGCTGATAATCTCAGTGCATTTCATTGCCACGAACCGGCCCAGGCTATATCTATATACATCTCTCATGCACCCATCGTTTGCCCTCTGCAATGTGATCGAAGGTAGCTAATGTGTTTCCATGATAACCAGGGGAAAAAATAATGTCGTGATATGTTTATGTCGATAGGAAAAATAAAAAGTTATGGCTGTTTGAAAAATGGGATGAAAAAATAAAGAAGGCGAAAATGAAAACTAGTTGCATGCTCAAGTCAAGCTAAAGACTGAGGTAGCTCATCATGAGTATAATTGAATTCATAAGCTTGATTGACTGCTCCCCGGTGTCCTTTTGATGCTGAAATTTAACAATGATCAGTACAAGGAACATATTGTCATCTAGGCTGAGATTGAGGTTAGTTCTTGAAAACTCTTGGACTTAAAGAGGACCTTTTAACAAATTTTTCATGTTAAACCGGATGCACAATGTAATAGAGCAGAATAGAATGTTTTTATTTATTTTTTATTTTGCTCCTCCAGTATAGGGATAATAGCAATCAAAGTATTTGATTTAATTTTCATTAAGTTCAAATGGGTGTTATCAGATAGATTTCAATGGGGTCATGTACTTTTTTCTTCTGTATGGCATTGCTTAATGATAAGCATGAAACAACACAAAACAGAAAGAAAACACACCCCTCAATAGCTTAGAGCAGGCTTCTCCTACATGAGATGTAATGATAGACAGACATGACCTCCTGGTCTGACCTCTGGCATGATTCTAAAGTGCTGGGACTAGCTCACAAATGACTAACGCCTTTCATCTAAGGTCCTTTAAGTCAGTGTGGGGGAATGGCTTTGCTGTGTTACAGTACAAATCCTTCTTTCAACTTTCCTCCTTTCACAGCACTGTCACCTAAGTTGCACCACTCCTTCCTCCCACACTGCCTGTCTGGAGATAAGAGATGAAAGGTGTCAATAGTCACACTTATGTCAACTTTGCTCTTGACAACTTGTAATCATTCTGCATTCAGATGAGGGCAGGGTGTGCTTAAATCTCACACAGGAGTAGCCTTCTGTAAGATATAGTAGGGGTATGTTGTTTCTCAGCAATGTGTGATTCCCTGCTTTTGTTTCAGAAATGTCATATAATGGCAAGAAGTACACTCCCCCATTAAAACTGATTCCACCCACTTGGACTTAACTAAAAGTAACTTATTCAAGAATCAATTATTTTGATTACTAATATTTCTGCTATAGAGGGTTGAAATTAAATAGAAAAAAAACTATTTATTCCATTCTACAGCCATTATTACATTGTGTTCATTTTTATATGAACAACTTGGTGAAATGTCCTCTTTAAGATTGAGCTCACTATCTCGCAGAAAATACACAAGTTAATATAAAGTATTATACAGCCATGTTGACATGGATTTTAAAAATAAGGTAATCATATCTCAAATATCAATTCAAAGGGGTTGTCCACTATTGGAATACAACTCCTTCATAAAAATAAAAAAAATACATTTTACTTCCCAGATAAGTGTCACTCCTCCGATCTCCACACTGATAATAAAAAGGGTAAAGAGTGCTCCCTTTTTATTATCGTGAGCAAAAAGAACAAAATAAATACTGAGGATGTCCTCCCACCTGGTGGAGTTGCACTGTGAGTACAACAGCATTATATATGTGTCGCAAGTATAGATCTCCTCATCCACTAATCACTGAAGCAGAGGGAATCATTTTTTCATACTGGGAGGTTAGGTAACAGAACAGATACATAGATACAAGCAACAACCATGCAATTGTGTTGCGCATCCAAAGGATTCAACCTTAACTGTTATGAAACTATAGAATTTTTTAGAAATTTTAATTATTAACAATTCAGTATAAACATTTTTCATGCTTTCTGCTATAATAAAAAATGAGATTTGCAAAAAAGGCTACATAAAGTGTAAAAACTATAGTAAATTGGCTTTTTTTTACTAGTGATGAGTAGGGTTGAGCGAAACGGATCGGACAATTTCATGAAACCCGACTCAATCCTAGTGTTGGATCGGCCATGCGGTCGGCGATCTTCGCACCAAAGTCGGGTTTCATATGACGCGTTCAGCGCAATTTGTATATATATATATATATATATATATATGTCATTGAGACACATATATATATATATATTTATATTTACTTCAGCACGATATAGCAGAAAAGCCGGTAATTCAATTGCCGGCTTTTCATTTCTCCTTCCTAAACCAGACATGATATGAGATATGGTTTACATACAGTAAACCATGTCATATTCCCATTTTTTTTTTGCATATTACACACTACTAATGTTAGTAGTGTGTATTTGGAAAATTTGGGCGCTGTAGCTATTAAATTTAAGGGTTACATCGTGGAAAAAATTGGCATGGGCTCCCGCGCAATTTTCTCTGCCAGAGTGGTAAAGCCAGTGACTGAGGGCAGATATTAATAGCCTAGAGAGCGTCCACGGTTATTGGCCCCTCCTGGCTAAAAACATCTGCCCCCAGCCACCCCAGAAAAGGCACATCTGGAAGATGCGCCTATTCTGGCACTTGGCCACTCTCTTTCCACTCCTGTGTAGCGGTGGGATATGGGGTAATGAAGGGTTAATGTCACCTTGCTATTGTAAGGTGACATTAAGCCAGATTAATAATGGAGAGGCGTCAATTATGACACCTATCAATTATTAATCCAATAGTATGAAATGGTTAAAAAAACACACACACAATATTACAAAGTATTTTAATAAAATAAACACACAGGTTGTTGTAATATTTTATTCCACTCTCAATCCACCTGAAGACCCTCGACCTGTAACAAATTAAAAATAATAAACCAACAATATCCCATACCTTCCGATGATCTGTCACGTCCCACGATGTAAATCCATCCGAAGGGGTTAAATTATTTTACAGGCAGGAGCTCTGCTAATGCAGCTGTGCTCATGCCAGTAAAACCCCAGCGAATGAATGGAAAGTAGGTCAATGACCTGTAGTTACCTTCATTCGCGGTGATGCGCCCTCTGCTGGATGTCCTCATATGACCTCGAGGCTGGGAAAATATTCAGAAAAGTTCCCACGCTTGCATGAATCTTAATACTGGAAAGCTTGTAATTGTTCGTAAAATATACATGGGGAGAGGAGAGAGAGGGAGAGAAAGAACCCTGCTGACCATGAGAACTTACACTCTACAGAGTGCTCCGCAAACCATAAAAGTTTACACTCTACAGGAAAGAGAGAGTCCCACTGAACATAAGAGCTTACACTCTACAGAAGAGAGACAGGACCCTGCTGACCATAAGAGCTTAAATTGTATAAGAGAGAGAGACTTACCCAGTGACTATGGAGATGGAAAACAGGAGACTGTGCTCCACTGGAAGCTGCTGATTTATGATGGCCCACCATAAGATGACATAGCTGCAAGGCATTAAGGTGAGGGCCATGTTACAAGGCAAAATTACATTAGCCCACTCTTTGATGCTTCAGCATGGGAAATGGCGTTGACAAGATTTCTTTTTTCTCCTTTTTGCAAACTACATATCGAATCTCTAAATGTTCGAATTTCTATGAAACCATGAATTTCAGGAAATTTGACTCGAAACTCTATTCCCTGCGGATAGAGCCCTTCATCTCTAATTTTCACTTTTGCAATGTAAATATAATACAATAAAGTAATCTTTACTTTTCAAACCAAATTTACCTAAGACATTACAATTTCTTACGATTATATTTTTGCCTTTTTTAAATTGAACTAGCTTTTGCATCATAACTTCGACATAAAGAAGTTGCTACCAATGGTACTTTGCACAATTTATTTTCTAAGGTCAGCTTATTTCTTCCAAAAGTTTTATTTCTGTGTAATTATAGCAGCAAGAACTATAGAAACTTTTCTTCCTGGGGTGCTATATAAGAAAACAATGACTTACGTTACATTTATTTTTACCTTTACACAGCAGGCAATTTGACTCACTTCCCCTAAAATGCCATAGAGCATGACAACATAAAAACAAAGAAAAATTAACAGCATAATGCAAGTACTGTAACATAGGTCAAGAAATAGTAAAAACTGCAGTCAAATTATACAGGTGTGTAATTCTACATAAACAAAGGCTCTGTGAATCTACAAAATGTTGGACTTACTAAACTAATTAAATGATGGTGGAAACAACCATGGCATATAAGAAATGCTTAAGAAAATCACTTATGAAGGATATGTCACAAGACAACCACTTTTCAAACAAGAGATGGAGAAGTGATCAATTGATTGCCACAGATAGAGATGTGCGAACCCAAACAGTAAAGTTCAGGGTCCGTAATAGACACGTGATATCTGTGCACAGACCCCGAACTTGAAAGTCCAATCTATCAAAGTATAAAAACACTTAATCCGATCGGTAAACACTGTAAATAGAAAAAAATCAAAATAATTTCAATTCCACAAAAAATGCTGAACAAGAGATAAAAAAAATCACATCTATCCCAAAATGGTACTAATAAAAACATTGTCTCTCCCTGCAAAAAAAGGCATTAAACAGCTCCATCAGACAAAAACTAAAAATGTTACAGGTCTCGGAAAAGGGCGAGACAATATCAAAAATTATATTTTTCAAACATTAGATTTTTTTTCACCACTAAAATAATACAAAATCACCCCAATTGTAATGATGAGGAGAATCATATTACATGGTAATTTTTACCATAAAATGTACACTTTAAAAACAATTCTCAAAAAAGTCAGAATTGCATTTTGTTTCCCAATTTCCCAACTTGGAATTATTTTTTTACCATTTTCGAGTACACTATGTGGTAAACTGAATAGTATCATTCAAAAGTACAACTCGTCTTGAAAAAAACAAGTCTTCAAATGTCTATGTGGACAGAAAAATAAAAGGGTTATAGCTCAGGGAAGAAGGGGAGGAAAAAACAGAAACGAAAAAAGGAAAACGGGCTGTGACATGAGAGGGTTATTAACCTTATTTATATCATGCAAAGGTGTGGAGGCCTGCATTTCTTCGCATGGAGCTAATATTCGCTATAGAATAAATTGAGATGTTTTGAACAATTTGCATATAATTAACTTGTATCCAACCTGTGTTTTCCAAAACTGTTCCTTCAACCGTTTTATCATTGAGGAACACATATATCTGCTTTGTCCTCCAGAGAAAGACAGTGGCTATTTGTTATCATTCTCTCAATTTGGCTAATAGATAAGGGTTCTGAATTCCTCAGTATAGAAGTCAATGTATGCCGCTATCCACATAGCTGTTCCTATTTCAAACTTAACATTATCATTATGTTATTATTATTACTACAAACCAATACAATTAATGGATGTGTGTGTTAGGTGTTAAGTCTCGAACCATCACCGTGGCGGTCTCCCATTCCTCTCCAGCCGCAGTGGAGCTGCTCAGCAGAGACGTCAGTCCCAGCGCCTGACTCAGGTTGATACTGGGCGACTCGTTACTATTGTTCTTCTAGGCTCTGCCTTTGTAGCCAGCGCTGATCAGCAGCGAGCAGATCTTTCTGGGACTAAGTCCTGCTTTTCCCATACTGGGCATGCCCATGGGACGACCTCCCATTGGAGGTCGGGGGTTACATGCGCAGGTCCTGAAGCGGTTCCTGTTGGACCACTATGAAGCTCCTTGAGTGCTAAAACTATAAAAGGTTTGCATGCGCTAGTATCAAACCTATGCTATGGGCTTAGCGCCAGTGTGGTCATGGTTGTATGAGGTCAAGGTTTGGCTGAAATAAGCCCCTAGAATACCGGCTCCTCCGGTGAGCAGTTTTTGTGTATGTGGATTCAGGGCTGGCGTATAGCCATTAGAATTCCGGCTCCACCAGAGAGGAGTTGCTTGTGTGCTATTCTGACTGCATGACCACTGTTGGCCCTATTAGGTAGCTAATACCTAACTTCTCCTGTGAAGTTAACAGGGCATGGCATTCTCTTTTCGTAGTGAGTCTGTGAAATAACAGAGTTCGCTTATTCCGCCATACAGTACCGCCTTTTACTAGCAGCAGGTTTCTCTCCTGCACGGTGGACCCCGGGTTGCGAACGCACCTACTGTCTTATATATATATATATATATATATATTCGGTGCGTTCCACTAACCCTAACAGAATACTAGCACCAGGGTCTGGCTAGTAAATGGTGGACAAACAGCAATCCTTGTGGTACATTCAGCAGCTGGAGGGTAGGTTGGCGGCTCTTGAGCGCACAACTTCAGCTGTGGATGTTACCATAGTTGCTGTTCAGGCTGCTAGCATGGCTGCAGCAACCTTGTCCACTGCCACCCCTGTTCCGACTCTATCTCGCCTCCCGCTGCCAGAAAAATTTTCTGCTGATGGCAAATCTTGTAGGGGTTTCGTGAGCCAGTGCTCTATACACCTCGAGCTCCTGGGCACACGTTTCCCCACAGAGTGGGCAAAGGTAGGATTTATTGTGTCTCTCCTGTCGGACAGGGCATTGGAATGGGCTACGCCACTGTGGGAGCGTAGTGATCAAATGGTGCAGAGTGCTTCGTTGTTCCTGAGCACTCTGAAATGGGTCTTTTTAGGGCCTCGAGTCACCCATGATGCGGCGCTCCAACTGTTGGCATTGACTCAGGGCTCGTCCTTGGTCAGCTAATTTGCCGTCCACTTCCGTACCCTAGTATTTGACCTGGAGTGGTCGGATAAAGCCCTTATCCCTATATTTTGGAGGGGGCTGGCTGACCACGTGAAGGACGCTCTGGCCTCTAGGGAGATTCCCACCACACTGGAGGAGTTAACAGCTGTGTTTACTCGTATTGACCTTTGTTTTCACAAGCGGAGGTTAGAGTGAGTCCAGTGTAGGCAGAGGTTTTGGCTGGCTCCCACCTTCTATCCGGTATCTCTCCCAGAGACGGAGGCAATGTCACAGTACATCCAGGAAAATCTGACAAGAGAATTCATTAGAAAGTCAGTGTCACCTGCAGGGGCTGGGTTCTTCTTCATGCAGAAGAAGAACGGGGAACTACATCCATGCATAGACTGCAGGGGTCTTAGCGCCATCACCATTAGGAATAAGTATCCCCTGCCCCTGATATCTGAGCTTTTTGATAGGCTTCGGGGAGCAAGGGTATTTACTAAACTAGATCTGTGGGGTGCTTTCAACCTGATTTGCATCTGTGAGGGGGATGAATGGAAGACAGCTTTTAACACCAGGGATGGGCACTCTGAATATCTAGTGATGCCCTTTGGGCTCTGTAATGCCCCAGCCATTTTCCAAGACTTTGTAAATGATATCTTCTGGGATATGCTCTCTGCCTCAGTCGTAGTCTATCTGGATGATATTCTCATCTACTCTCCAGATATTGACTCCCACAGGAGAGATGTTTGCAGAGTCTTCGACCTCTTACCAACAAATTCCCTCTACGCCAAGTTGGAGAAATGTGTGTTTGAGCAGGAGTCCTTACCTTTCCTGGGCTATATCATCTTCACACAGGGATTGGCTATGGATCCTGTCAAACGACAGGCTGTGATGGACTGGCAAGAACCCCATTCTCTTAAAGTGGTGCAGTGCTTTATGGGGTTCATTAACTATTATCGCCAGTTCATCCCTCATTTCTCAACTTTGGTAGTTCCCTTGGTAGCCCTCACCAAGAAGGGAGCAAATCCCAAATTGTGGTCTGAGGAGGTCTCCAAGGCCTTCACTTCTATTAAATCTCATTTTGCTAGCGCTCCCATCCTACATTGCCTGGATGTAGATAAGCCATTTATAATGGAGGTGGATGCCTCATCCGTTGGTGCTGGAGCAGTCCTCTTCCAAAAGGATGCTCAAGGTCGGAAGCATCCTTGCTTCTTTTCGAAGACCTTCACACCAGCGGAGAGGAAATATTCCATCTGGGACAGGGAGTTGCTAGCAATGAAGTTGGCAATGGAGACATCTTTTGGAGGGGGCTCGCTTTTCCTTTCAAGTATTCACAGACAACAAGAATTTGGTCTATTTACAGACAGCCCAGCGGTTACATTCTCGCCAGATGGTCCTTGTTCTTCTCCCGGTTCCATTTCACCCTCCATTTTCTTTCCGGGGAGAAGAACATTAGTGCCGATGCTCTCTCTTGCTCCGTTGTATCATCTGAGGAGGAGGAAGTGGAGCCTCGGCTTATTGTCCCTTCCGAGAGCCTGAGAACTGTGGCCCTGATTTTGCTAGAGTCTGTGCCTTGTACCATCAAGTTTGCATCCAGAGCTTCTCTCTTGGGCTCACTCGTCCAGGGTGGGTGGACATTTTGAGACCAAAAGGACATCTGAGCTACTGGTGAGGACATGGCCCGTAATGTCGCAGACTATGTTCGGGCATGTGTCTCCTGTGCCAAGAACAAGTCTCCTCGTCAATGGCCAGCTGGGTTGCTTCACCCCCTGCCGGTGGCAGATTGGCCCTGGGAGATGGTCGGGATGGATTTTGTGCTGTGCTTACCCAAGTCTCGTACTTGCACCATTATTTGGGTGATCACCGACCATTTTTCCAAAATGGTGCACTTGGTGCCTCTTCCACAGCTACCTTCTGCATGGGCTCTGGCGGCGTTGTTTATCAAGCATATTTTTCTCCTGCACAGTATGCCGGACAAAATTTCAGTGACCGGGGTCCCCAGTTTGCATCTCAATTCAGGAGGGAGCTTTGTCGTCTACTCAGCATTGAGTTGAATCTCTCCTCAGCATATCATCCTGAGATGAATGGGTTGGTAGAGAGGGCCAACCAGACCCTGGTCATGTATCTACAACATTTTGTTTCTGCCAGGCAGGATGACTGGGCATCCTTGCTACCGTGGGCGGAGTTTGCTCTTAACAATGCCGTAGCTGACTCCACCGGTCAGACTCCTTTCCTCCTTAATTACGGCCAGCATCCACGGGTTTCTGTGCCTATGCCTGTGTCTTCCGTTGACTCCAGGGTGGCAGACTGGGCTGTGGAGGCACGGGATATTTGGGACCACACTCAGGATGCCATCCGGGCCTCCAAGGAGAGAATGAGGTCCTCCGCCAATGCACATCAGTGCCTTGCTCTGACCTTTGCTCCTGGAAACTTAGTGTGGCTCTCCACCCATAACATCAGGCTGCGAGTTGAGTCCACTAAGTTTGCATCTTGCTACGTGGATACCTTCAAGGTCCTCGAACAGGTTAACTTTGTGGTTTACCATCTGGTCCTTCCTCCATGCCTAGGTATCACCGACACCTTTCATGTGTCCCTCTTAAAGCCTGTATACATGTCCCGGTTTTCCGAGTCATCTGCCAGGACATCGGGTTCATCTATGGACGATTACGAGGTGAGCGCTATTTTGGTGTGCAAGGTGGTACGTGGCAAAAAATTTTATTTGGTGGACTGGGAGGGTTATGGCCCAGAGGACAGGTCCTGGGAGCCTGTTGAGCACATTCGAGCTCTGCAGCTCATTGCTGACTTCGAGCATAGCGAGGTCCAGGGAGGGGGACCCTAGGGGGTAATGTTAGGTGTCGAGTTCCTGCCTCTGCACAGGGGGAATCTCGAACCATCTCAGCTGCGGTCTCCAATTCCTCTCCAGCCACAGTGGAGCCTGCTCAGCAGAGACATCAGTCCAACCATCTAACTGAGGCTGATACTGGGCGACTGGTTACTACTTTTCTTCCAGGCTCTGCCTTTGATCAGCAGCGAGCAGATCTTTCTGGGACTAAGTCCTGCTTTTCCCATACTGGGCAAGCCCACGGGATGACCTCCCATTGGAGGTCGGGTGTCACATGCGCAGGTCCTGAAGCGGTTCCTGTTGGACCACTAGGAAGGTCCTTGAGTACTAAAACTATAAAAGGTTTGCATGGCTGCATGGCCATGCGCTAATATCAAACCTATGTTATGGGCTCAGAGCCAGTGTAGTCATGTTTGTATGTGGTCAGGGTTTGGCTGAAATAAGCCCCTAGAATACCGACACCTCCGGTGAGGAGTTTTTGTGTATGTGGATTCAGGGCTGGTATAGCCATTAGTATTCCAGCTCCACCGGAGAGGAGTTGCTTGTGTGCTACTCTGACTGCATGACCACTGTTGGCCCTATTAGGTAGCTGTGATCTCCTGTGAGGTTAACAAGGCACGGCGTTCTCTTTTCATAGTGAATCTGTGAAGTAATAGAGATCGCGTATACTGCCATATAGTACCGCCTGTTACTAGCAGCAGGTTGCAAACGCAGGTACTGTCTTATATACATATATATATTTGGTGCGTTCCGTCAACCCTAACAGTGTGTTTTTGGTACAGTGGCCATGGAGCCTCTAGGCTACCTGGAAGGATACCTTAATATGAACTCTTCAATATAGTGTGTACTTTCTTACCTGTAGCCACAAACCTATGACATCTTCGTAAACCAGGCCAGATTACTAATAAATATGGTCAGTCTTTTCCTATGACTCATCTTGGTGACATAATCAGTTTTTAAAATTAGATGATCAAGTAATTTCAGTTATTTATATATGAACATACCTAACCAGAATTGACCAGAAGCCATATTAGTTGGCTTTACATTAAAAGTTTTTTAAGCAGAATTGAGAAACTCATAATCATCACTGTGACTCAGGGAATTTTCATAATGGTACAATGTCACTACCAGGTTTAAATATGATTTAGAAAAAAATCCTACATGAACTTACTTTTCTGTCTATAAAACATTACCTTGGAAAGATAGAAAAGTGATATACATGGTTGATCCCTTTCACTTTTATGACCAGGCCAAGATTTTCAAATCAGACACGCGTCAAATTAAGTGGGGATAACTCTGGAACGTTTCTACACATCTCAGTGATCTTGAGTTTGTTTTTTGTGACAGATTGTAATTTTTGCTAATTGCAAATTTCGATTGAAATGTGATTGGAGTGCAATTTTGGCTGGAATTGTTTGGCAAAGCTCCTAGGTACCAGAACAGCAGAGACCCTACAAAGTAAACCTACTTTTGAAACTACGCCCCTTAAGGAATTCATTTTGAGGTTTATTGAGCATTTTTTAACTCACAGACAGAATTTTATAGAAATGAAAAATTACATTTTCTCAACTAAATGTTGCTTTAGCCAAAAATGTAAATTTTCACAAGGAGAAAATGAACCTCAAATTCTATTACAAAATTTCTCCTGAACACTGCAACACCCAATTTTTTGGTCAGAAACTACTATTTGAGCACATGGCATAGTCCGGGTAGGGAAAGAGCATTAGTTGTGTTTTGAAGAGCAAATTTGATTGGAATAGATTGTAGACACCATGTGGCATTTGTAGAGCCCCTGAGATGCCAGATGACAGCAGAGCCACTCCACAAGTGAAACAATTTTGAATACAAAACTGATGAAAAAGACATTAAAGAGTATACTGAGCATGTTAAACACAAATGCTTCACATAATTTTATAACATTGAGCTGTGAAACTGAAAATATCAAAGTTTCCAATAAAATTTTTCATTTGCACAAGCGGTAATAGAAGAAAAAAACCTGCATATTCTAAAATAAAGTATCGTACAATATTTTTTTCACGAGCATACCAATATATATGTTGTCAAAAATGACAGTTTGGCCACACGGCATATCTCGAAAGGGAAGAAATGTCATTTTGGAGTCCAGATTATCCTGCAATGGTCTGTGAGTTTCTTGCTACCAGGGGCTCTGCTAACAGTATAACAGCACAGCTACCCCCTCTAAAAAAAAGACCTCATTTTACAAATGACACGCCTTCATGAGTTTATGTTGCCGTGTAGTGAAAATGTTGATACCACAGGTGTTTCATAAAATTTTATTACATCTGGCTGTGAAAAAAAGTTGATTGTTTTCCACTAAAATTGTTGTTCTAGCCAATAAAAAAGGAAATGTCAAAGTGCTCCTTAAATACAGATTATTATTATTATCAAATCCATATGAAGAAAACCCTGACAACTCAAGATTATTTGAAAATGTGTACTTTTTGTTATGACTGTGCATAGGATTGCAGTTTACTGCTGCTCAGACCCATTTTAGTACAGATCAGTAAAACTTCAAGTTTAGGGGTTATTTTGTACAGCATTGTCAAGATTTGATGGGAAGTGTTTGGTAATAATTCTGAAATTAAATACAACCCTTTTTAGGTGTCTCAGAGGCAGAGGTTTGACATCTTGTGAAGCAATTCTTCTGTGATAGAAAAACTACTTGTCTGTTCCGTGGACCCATGCACAATGTGTTTGCTGCTGTAGCTTCCAGGTGGTATCATGTCTTTGAACCACGTACATGTAGCAACAGCGACCGGGGTGGTAGTCCGGACCGAGCTCTCCCACTAAACACAGTCTGTATACACCCGGCGCCTTGTACATGTGATATGAGATAGATTAAGCCTTTTCCCTTAACGAAGTTACCTTCTCTCCTTTTGTCACAGCAGTCCAGATGATTAAAAGTCCAGAGATGTAGCTGTGTTCCAACAGGGAAAACATAACTTTTATTGAAAACAGGAAGTGAAGAATGGACATCAATGACAATCCCAAACACTGGATTTCCTGTTCTTTCCCTGATATGAGCTGTAGTCGCACCCACTGGGGCTTCAGCAGCCGAGAATCCCAATCGTCCAATCTGCTGGTATCTGGGAATCTGGGCACCTGAGACCCCTTCAGCGGAGGCCCCTCTATAGTCCAGAGAGCCTGTATGGAAGTCCTCTTTAGTCCATGGCCTTCTTTAGTCCAGGGCAACAGACCTCTCACATATAGGGGTCTGGCAGAGCCCTGTCTGTCTGACACGTCTGCACCTGTCAAGGATCCAGGCAGAACTGGAGGGAAAGAGTAGCTTCCTTTCTCTGCTGCTGCTGACCCAATCCCTCACATTAACCATTTCTTGCCCTAACTCTAATGCATTTAAAGGGGAAACAAGACAATACCTTACATTAAAATAGAGATACATTGCAGGGCAGAGGACACACATAAGACAGTACAGGTACATAACTTATGTACTTAAGTAGTGCACAGGGAGTCACACGGCAGAAGGAGGGGGTGCAACTGAGGGAACCGGCCATCTCCTTACATACAGAGGGACAAATATCTGCAGAGACACTCACACAATATTGACCTGAAATTTACAAGTTGTGTTAGGTGCAAAATATATTTGTCCAAAGTCCACATTGGATCACTGAGTTATGTGAAGGGATTGGGGATCGTCTGGTTCAGCCTAAGCAAAAAAGGTTAATATTAACTAAAAATGTATCAGAACACATAGGAAAATGATGATGGGGTGACAGACCAAGCTTCCTCCATCTGTGATCCGTTAAGGTGCCAAAGTCAATTTTCAGCAGTGACTACACAGGCCCAGCTCAGATCACAATGGCATACACATAGGAATTTTTTCAGAAGAGGTTAATAATAATTTTCTTCAAAACATTGACGTATGCCAGAGAACAGATTACCATAAAAATAAAAGCATGGGAGATACAAAAGTTTTGTTGTGATACAAACTGGACACATTACCATAAATAAATCATAAGGCGGCATAGAAATGTCATATTTAAACAATAGTAACCACTTCTTTATTTCTGTATTTGTTTTCTTATAAACATTCCAGCTACTTGGGGAAGCGTTGTATTGATAACGCATCACAACACAATGCTGTGTTTCATTGTTGTTATCCAATCTTTACTACACATGTGGTTTCTGAAGTTCTAGATTCATGTCTCGTTTCTTCATTTCAGATTTGATTACTTCCAATAGTGTAGTCCCGATGCATTAATGTCATTTCAGTTACAAGCTAAATGAAAAAAGGCACAAGTCAAATGTACAGTAAGAGGTTACCTTGACAGGCAGATAATAATCCAAATACAGTAATAACATTTTGACCCTGCAATAAGGTTAAACTTGTAAATCTTTATTAGGAAATAAAGCAGAGTATTTTTAGGATATATATACAGTTGGTACAGAAAGTATTCAGACCCCTTTACACTTTTCACTCTTTGTTTCATTGCAGCCATTTGGTAAATTCAAAAAAGTTCATTTTTTTCTCGTTAATGTACACTCTGCACCCCATCTTGACTGAAAAAAAACAGAGATGTAGAAATTTTTGCAAATTTGTTAAAAAAGAAAAACGGACATATCCCATTGTCATAAGTATTCAGACCCTTTGCTCAGTATTGAGTAGAAGCACCTTTTGAGCTGGAACAGCCATGAGTCTTTTTAGGAATGATGCAACAAGTTTTTCACACCTTGATTTGGGGATCCTCTGCCATTCTTTCTTGCAGATCCTCTCCAGTTCCATCAGGTTGGATGGTGAACGTTGGTGGACAGCCATTTTCAGGTCTATCCAGAGATGCTTAATTGGGTTTAGGTCAGGGCTCTTGCTGGGCCAGTCAAGAATGGTCACAGTTGTTCTGAAGCCACTCCTTTGTTATTTTAGCTGTGTGCTTAGGGTCATTGTCTTGTTGGAAGGTGAACCTTAGGCCAAGTCTGAGGTCCAGAGCACTCTGGAAGAGGCTTTCATCCAGGATACTTCTGTACTTTGCCGCATTCATGTTTTTTCAATGGCAACCAGTCGTCCTGTCCCTGCAGCTGAAAAACACCCCCATAGCATGATGCTGCCAGCACCATGTTTCACTATTGGAATTGTATTGGGCAGGTGATTGGCAGTGCCTGGTTTTCTCCACACATACCATTTAATATTAGCACCTAAAAGGTCTATCTTCATTTCATCATACCAGAGAATCTTATTTCTCATAGTCTGGGAGTCCTTCATGTGTTTTTTAGCAAACTCTATGTGGGTTTTCATATGATTTGCACTAAGGAGAGGCTTCCGTCTGGCCAGTCTGCCATAAAGGCCCAACTGGTGGAGGGCTGCAGTGATAGTAGACTTTGTGGATCTTTCTCACATCTCCCTACTGCATCTCTGGGGCTCAGCCACAGTGATCTTGGGGTTCTTCTTTACCTCTCTCACCAAGGCTTTTCTCCCACAATTTCTCAGTTTGGCTGGACGGCCAGGTCTGGGAAGACTTCTGGTGGTTCCATACTTCTTCCATTTAAGGATTATGGAGGCCACTGTGCTCTTACAAACCTTGAGTACTGCAAAAATTCTTTTGTAACCTTGGCCAGATCTGTGCCTTGCCACAATTCTGTCTCTGTGCTCCTTGGCCAGTTCCTTTGACCTCATGATTCTCATTTGATCTGACATGCACTGTGAGCGGTCTTGTATTGACAGGTGTGTGCCTTTCCAAATAAAGTCCTATTTGTAGCACTACGCATAGGTACTTATTGGATTGGTTACTTTGCAGAGTGCACTGATTCAAATGTTTTTTTGTTGTTTCATAGATATCCTTATGACCGGTGGGTCTTGTGTATTTCCTTACCAGCCGCTTGATGGAGTACCCATATGGAGGAATGAAAAATACTTTTGTTTATATTTATATTACTTTTTTATTTTTATTTTGAAAAAGTTTTATTTTTTTTTTTATCTAAATTATCTGTCACAAATGTCGACCAATGGCAATGGTTCTTTGTCTATAATAAAAATCACTGCATGTAAAAAGCATTAACAGCTGTCAGTCTGATATTTAGATACATGGTAATTATATATGCTCACTTTTTTGTCTTTTCTAAAGGGTGATGTTATGGCCTGGAGAGGCTGTGCGTCGACTTGGAAAAGCATAGACAAATGGAGATAGCCTGAGTAAGGCTTTCATCCGTTGTGTCAGAGTGAAATTCATATCCTTCTAGCCATTTAGTATCTAATTAAGGAATATGTACATTCCATACTCTAGACATACAGCTTAAATGTACCTAGGAATATCCACTAAGCATAAATAAAAAAGACGTCCCTATGAGCGCTGTCATATGATCGGTACAGTAGCTCATATAGCTGTATAATATAATGCTTTGCCACATTAAAGATAGCGCTGCGGCACTGACATAACGATAGTGCGCATGTGCTATTAAAATGAAAGCGTATTGGAACTCCCATTGGCCGACACCTTGTGACATAGTAACTAGATTCCCAGACATGCGCAATAAACTTAGATGAACGCCGATAACGGCGAAAATAGAGTCCTCCATGTGGGGTTACCGGATTGCGGCAAGGTGAGGGTTACAATATATGATTAATATAAATATAATATACTCTAATAGGATAGTCTATGGAATGAAGGAGAAAGTGGGAGATTATGAGATTTTATAAGCAATATAGCACATAGCACTTTAATAAGCACAGAGATTGCACTAAGGATATATAATATGCACGTTATAGAAAATTGTACAACTATTTGTTTATTTATTTATTAATGGCAATTGTAATATGCAAACTAATTCAAATTGTCTCTATATAAGCACAACTGTTGTTAACACCCACTGCTTGAAAAAGGCTCAGTGAGCCGAAACGTCGCGCAGTGATGTGGGTCGATTAAAACTTCACCTTTTTTTCACCTGAAATTTTTGGAGTGCTGCCTTCTTTTTGCTATTTGGTATACATGTTGGATAAATGTTTGGACCATTTTATCCAGGGGGCTAGGCACCCACTACTGGTGAGCATTGTGCTGTTCCATTTTTTTCCCTATATATATATATATATATATATATAGATATATATTTATATCTATATATATATACTAGATTGTGGCCCGATTCTAACGCATCGGGTATTCTAGAATATGCATGTCCCCGTAGTATATGGACAATGATGATTCCAGAATTCGCGGCAGACTGTGCCCGTCGCTGATTGGTCGAGGCAACCTTTATGACATCATCGTCGCCATGGCAACCATTATGACATCATCGTTGCTGTGCCCGTTGCTGATTGGTCGAGGCCTGGCGGCCTTGACCAATCAGAGACGCGGGATGTCTACGTCTTTATGACATCATCGTCGCTGTGCCTGTCGCTGATTGGTCGAGGCCTGGCGGCCTCGACCAATCAGAGATTCGGGATTTCTACGTCGATGCTGTGCCGGTCGCTGATTGGTCGATACCGATATCCGATACCAATGCAAGTCAATGGGACACAAATATCGGAAGGTATCCATAATGGTTCCCAGGGTCTGAAGGAGAGGAAACTCTCCTTCAGGCCCTGGGATCCATATTAATGTGTAAAATAAAGAATAAAAATAAAAAATATTGATATACAGTCATGGCCAAAAGTATTGACACCCCTGCAATTCTGTCAGATAATACTCATTTTCTTCCTGAAAATGATTGCAAACACAATTTATTTGGTATTATTATCCTCATTTAATTTGTCTTAAATGAAAAAACACAAAAGAGAATGAAGCAAAAAGCAAAACATTGATCATTTCACACAAAACTCCAAAAATGGGCCAGACAAAAGTATTGGCACCCTCAGCCTAATAATTGGTTGCACAACCTTTAGCCAAAATAACTGCGACCAACCGCTTCCGGTCACCATCAATGAGTTTCTTACAATGCTCTGCTGGAATTTTTGACCATTCTTCTTTGGCAAACTGCTCCAGCTCCCTGATATTTGAAGGGTGCCTTCTCCAAACTGCCATTTTTAGATCTCTCCACCGGTGTTCTATGGGATTCAGGTCTGGACTCATTGCTGGCCACCTTAGAAGTCTCCAGTGCTTTCTCTCAAACCATTTTCTAGTGTTTTTTTAAGTGTGTTTTGGGTCATTGTCCTGCTGGAAGACCCATGACCTCTGAGGGAGAACCAGCTTTCTCAAACTGGGCCCTGCATTATGCTGCAAAATTTATTAGTAGTCTTCAGACTTCATAATGCCATGCACACGGTCAAGCAGTCCAGTGCCAGAGGCAGCAAAGCAACCCCAAAACATCAGGGAACCTCCGCCATGTTTGACGGTAGGGACCGTGTTCTTTTCTTTGAATGCCTCTTTTTTTCTCCTGTAAACTCTATGTTGATGCCTTTGCCCAAAAAGCTCTACTTTTGTCTCATCTGACCAGAGAACATTCTTCCAAAACGTTTTAGGCTTTTTCAGGTAAGTTTTGGCAAACTCCAGCCTGGCTTTTTTATGTCTCGGGGTAAGAAGTGGGGTCTTCCTGGGTCTCCTACCATACAGTCCCGTTTCATTCAGACGCCGACGGATAGTACGGGTTGACACTGTTGTACCCTCGGACTGCAGGGCAGCTTGAACTAGTTTAGACGTTAGTCGAGGTTCTTTATCCAACATCTGCACAATCTTGCGTTGAAATCTCTTGTCAATTTTTCTTTTCCGTCCACATCTAGGGAGGTTAGCCACAGTGCCATGGGCTTTAAACTTCTTGATGACACTGCGCACGGTAGACACAGGAACATTCACGTCTTTGGAGATGGACTTGTAGCCTTGAGATTGCTCATGCTTCCTCACAATTTGGTTTCTCAAGTCCTCAGACAGTTCTTTGGTCTTCTTTCTTTTCTCCATGCTCAATGTGGTACACACAAGGACACAGGACAGAGGTTGCGTCAACTTTAATCCATGTCAACTGGCTGCAAGTGTGATTTAGTTATTGCCAACACCTGTTAGGTGCCACAGGTAAGTTACAGGTGCTGTTAATTACACAAATTAGAGAAGCATCACATGATTTTTCGAACAGTGCCAATACTTTTGTCCACCCCCTTTTTTATGTTTGGTGTGGAATTATATCCAATTTGGCTTTAGGACAATTCTTTTTATGTTTTTTCATTTAAGACAAATTAAATGAACATAATAATACCAAATAATTTGTGTTTGCAATCATTTTCAGGAAGAAAATGAGTATTATCTCACAGAATTGCGGGGGTGTCAATACCTTTGGCCATGACTGTAATTACACTCGGACGGGCCCTGGTTATCACCGCTGCAATCGCCATGCTTTGCTTCCTAAGAATGAGCGCTTTAATGACCTTCGATGACGTCGCGGCTTGTGATTGGTCGCTGAGCGGTCATGTGACGGCTCACGCGACCAATCACAAGCCGCGACGTCATCGAAGGTCCTTAACGCACTCATTCTTAGGAATGAGCGCGTTAAGTACTTTCGATGACGTTGCGGCTTGTGATTGGTCGCGTGAGCGGTCACATGACCGCTCAGTGACCAATCACAAGCCGCGACGTCATCGAAGGTACTTAACAAGCTCATTCATTGGAAGGAAAACATGGCGATTGCAGCGGTGACAGCTAGGGCCCGTCCGAGGGTAAGTATATCAATATTTTTTATTTTTATGCTTTATTTTACACTTTAATCTAAATCCCGATACCGATTCCCGATATCACAAAAATATCGGAACTCGGTATCGGAATTCCGATACCGCAAATATCGGCCGATACCCGATACTTGCGGTATCGGAATGCTCAACACTAATTCTAACGCATCGGGTATTCTAGAATATGCATGTCCCCGTAGTATATGGACAATGATGATTCCAGAATTCGCGGCAGACTGTGCCCGTCGCTGATTGGTCGAGGCAACCTTTATGACATCATCGTCGCCATGGCAACCATTATGACATCTATGTCGATACTGTGCCCGTCGCTGATTGGTCGAGGCGAATTTGCGGCAGACTGTGCCCATCGCTGATTGGTCGAGGCAACCTTAATGACATCATCATCGACATGCTGTGCCCATCGCTGATTGGTCGAGGGCTGGCGGCCTCGACCAATCAGAGACGCGGGATTTCCAGGACAGACAGACAGACAGAAAAACCCTTAGACAATTATATATATAGATATGTATATAGGTAAGTGTATGCATATACAATGTGTATATATATATATATATATATATATACACATATATGTGCATGTATATATATATATATACAGTACAGACCAAAAGTTTGGACATACTTTCTCATTTAAAGATTTTTTTGTATTTTCATGACTATGAAAATTGTAAATTCAAACTGAAGGCATCAAAACTATGAATTATCACATGTGGAATTATATACTTAACAAAAAAGTGTGAAACAATTGAAAATATGTCTTATATTCTAGGTTCTTCAAAGTAGCCACCTTTTGCTTTGATGACTGCTTTGCACACTCTTGGCATTCTCTTGATAAGCTACAAGAGGTAGTCACCGGGAATGGTCTTCCAACAATCTTGAAGGAGTTCCCAGAGATGCTTAGCACTTGTTGGCCATTTTTCCTTCACTCTGCGGTCCAGCTCACTCCAAACCATCTCGATTGGGTCCAGGTCTGGTGACTGGAGGTCAGGTCATCTGGCGTAGCACCCCATCAATCTCCTTCTTGGTCAAATAGCCCTTACACAGCCTGGAGGTGTGTTTGGAGTCATTGTCCTGTTGAAAAATAAATGATGGTCCAACTAAATGCAAACTGGATGGAGTAGCATGCCACTGCAAGATGCTGTGGTAGCCATGCTGGTTCAGTATGCCTTCAATTTGGAATAAATTCCCAACAGTGTCACCAGAAAAGCAACCCCACACCATCACACTTCCTTCTCCATGCTTCACGGTGGGAACCAGGCATGTAGAGTCCATCCGATCACCTTTTCTGCATCACACAAAGGCATGGTGGTTGGAGCCAAAGATTTCAAATTTGGACTCATCAGACCAAAGCACAGATTTCCACTGGTCTAATATCCATTCCTTGTGTTCTTTATCCCAAACAAGTCTCTTCTACTTGTTGCCTATTCTTAGCAGTGGTTTCCTAGCAGCTATTTTACCATAAAGGCCTGCTGCACAAAGTCTCCTTTTAACAGTTGTTGTAGAAATGTGTCTGCTGCTCGAACTCTGTGTGGCATTGACCTGGTCTCTAATCTGAGCTGCTGTTAACCTGAGATTTCTGAGGCTGGTGACTCGGATAAACTAAAACTATCCTCAGAAGCACAGGTGACTCTTGGTCTTCCTTTCCTGGGGCAGTTCTCATGTGTGCCAGTTTCTTTGTAGCGCTTGATGGTTTTTGCAACTGCACTTGAGGACACTTTCAAAGTTTTCCCAATTTTTCGGACAGACTAACCTTCATTTCTTAAAGTAATGATGGCCACTTGTTTTTCTTTACTTAGAATTTGCATTATGGCAAGAAAAAAGCAGCTAACAGTCTATTTAGTAGGACTATCAGCTGGGTATCCACCAGACTTCTGCACAACACAACTGATGGTCCCAACCTCATTTATAAGGCAAGAAATCCCACTTATTAAACCTGACAGGGCACACCTGTGAAGTGAAAACCATTCCCGGTGACTACCTCTTAAAGCTCATCAAGAGAATGCCAAGAGTGTGCAAAGCAGTCATCAAAGCAAAAGGTGGCTATTTTGAAGAAACTAGAATATAAGACATATTTCCAGGTGTTTCACACTTTTTTGTTAAGTATATAATTCCACATGTGTTAATTCATAGTTTTGATGCCTTCAGTGTGAATGTACAATTTTCATAGTCATGAAAATACAGAAAAATCTTTAAATGAGAAGGTGTGTCCAAACTTTTGGTCTGTACTGTATATATATATATACATATACATACATACAAGTGCTATATATGTAAGGATACATTTCAAAGCCCCTCAAGTGAAAAGTTGAGTTATTTCAGTAATGAGGATACCAATTATTCCTAGCAAATACTTTCTGGGTGTCATTAATTGACGAATACAGCCAAATTCATGTCTATCTATCTCCTAAGACGAGTAACATTTGCAAGGTAAAGAGAAGCAATTTGCATTAAGCTTGACAGCAGTCATGGAAATAATTGAAATTTATACACTGGAGAATGTATTCCTGGTGGGGTGAAATTTACATAATTTAATCTAATTAAAATAATTTCCATTTATTTACAAGTGTATAACTATTCTCAGCATGCTTGCCATTTGGACTCACAGCACTAATGTCTTTGTCAAAGTGCTTTTTTATTAAGGCAGTATATGGATTATGCAGAAATCCTTTTACCTGGAACCTCATGCTGCATGGATATATTCTCTGAATTATTTTGGAAGCTATAAAAATTGTAGCAGTTCAGATTTGACTTTTCAAGGATTGATAGAAATGTAAATTTATACTGATACGTGTTGATTCTGACATTACATAGGGACACTATGGATAATAATGTAATAGGTTATTGATTTCCCTAGGCTGATTAATTTCATTATCTATATTTATAGGTTGAACATCTATTATTCTGATATAAACCTTTACCTTGTTTTCCTACACACAGTGTCAAATAGGATTTGCATATACATTATATACATCATACATATTCACAAATCAGATGCCAATGGTTAAAGTTTAGAGATTATATTTTTATTTCATGCTATTTACAATGTGAATTGGACCTGGACAATCCTTTTGTCAGCTATTCAAGCATTCTTTTTGAGGCAACGGGTGACAAAAGGACAATTATTCGTTTTTGAGAAATTTTAAGATTATCAAAAGGATTTTCTTAGTCATGTGAAAATGATTTACAAGCTGTAAAATGTGTCAGTTTTTAATGTACTGTCAGTGACCGGAATGTCTCTGTAAATTAGTTACAAGTCACTCTTACATGACATCTCCGCTGGGAGAAGAAAGAATAATGCCTAACCTTACTCATATGGAAGACTTATAGCACACTCCAACACTTGAATAAAAGTCCATATTTTACTATAATCCATTAAAAAAGATTGTGAGGAGTATGGCCTCCTTGCTTCTTGAATTATGAAGACTCCTGTTTAGAGATGATCGGTGCTGGAGATGTCAGAGCATGAGAATCGCTTTTTAATAGCATTGGGGGATGATTGTATATGCATCATAAGAGCTTAATGCATATCAAATTTTGAGGATGAAATTGTGGAAATCTACCGAATTAGAATTTTGGCCAATTTGTTTATCTGTATCCCAATCCTTACTCATTCCATGAATTATCACTGCAGTACACATGTTGGCAAGGAAGCCATTATCTTCACAGCAATAGTCTGTTTGCTCCATGCTTTAATAGATAATAGTAAAAAATGGACATTTCCTCAAGTGCTGGAGTGCTCAAGAAGTCTTAAGGTACCTTCACACTCAGCGACGCTGCAGCGATACCGACAACGATGTCGATCGCTGCAGAGTCGCTGTTTGGTCGCTGGAGAGCTGTCACACAGACAGCTCTCCAGCGACCAACGATCCCGAAGTCCCCGGGTAACCAGGGTAAACATCGGGTTACTAAGCGCAGGGCCGCGCTTAGTAACCCGATGTTTACCCTGGCTACCAGCGTAAAAGTAAAAAAAACAAACACTACATACTTACCTACCGCTGTCTGTCCCCGGCGCTCGGCTTCTCTGCACTCCTCCTGCACTGGCTGTGAGCACAGCGGCCGGAAAGCAGAGCGGTGACATCACCGCTCTGCTTTCCGGCTGACCGACGCTCACAGCCAGTGCAGGAAGAGTGCAGAGAAGCACAGCGCCGGGGACAGACAGCGGTAGGTAAGTATGTAGTGTTTGTTTTTTTACTTTTACGCTGGTAACCAGGGTAAACATCGGGTTACTAAGCGTAGCCCTGCGCTTAGTAACCCGATGTTTACCCTGGTTACCAGTGAAGACATCGCTGGATCAGTGTCACACACGCCGATCCAGCGATGTCAGCAGGGAGTCCAGCGACGAAATAAAGTTCTGGACTTTCCTCAGCGACCAACGATCTCCCAGCAGGGGCCTGATCGTTGGTCGCTGTCACACATAACAATTTCCTTAACGATATCGTTGCTACATCACAAAAAGCAACGATATCGTTAACGATATCGTTATGTGTGAAGGTACCTTTACTTACGTGGATTTTGTAATTAGACCTGATCCTAGGCATTTCAAGAAAGGAAAGGTGGAAATAAATGTGAGGAGAGATAAGGTGTGATGGACTTTGAATTTTCCTTTGTCTGACACCTATCCTTAGGTGATATGACTGCTAATGCCTGTGATTGACAAGACCAATCAGGTGGATGGAATTGGATATCCTTGAAAGTGCCAGCAATCACAGATCACTGCTGTCTACTGATCAAGGAACAATAAGTCATTGCTTCATTTTATCCTGTCACTTGATCCATGTTAAAAAAACCTTTACTTGACCTTGACCTAGGTCTTTTATTTTTCAATTTCCTCTTGTCTTGTCCTTCAGACTTGTAAGTTGGTTTCTGTAGTTGTTCTCCTAGTATCAAAATCTTGCTTGTCTGCTGGCCATTACATCATCTTATTTTCCGGCTTGTTGAATCTTGACTTCTCGTCTGTGGAGAACTCATGGTTACATTCCTGACTTTGCGTCAAGTTCACCATCACAGAGCACCAGCCTCCAGTTGTGGCTATTCTGGGTTCTTTAACCTAGAAATCCAAGCGGGAAGACCATAACACCTTTGAAGAGGTTAAAGTGAATGACAGAGAGCTTCTTTACACTTTGAACCCCAGTCCAGTCAGTGACAAACCAATTTCAGCTTAAAAAAAAAACAATTGCAGTTTACAGAATCCATTTCCATTGAAACCTGTGTTTGCCACATAAAATCTCTTGGTGTATAAAATAGTTGACGACCCTAATGTCATTAAATATCACCCGCAACATTTATGGTAAAATAATATCATTACTTGCTGTAAAACTGGAAGAATTGATGTGATAAAGATCTATGATTCTAAACCTTTCTTTTTTTTCTGTAAAGTTGTTTAGAAAGTGTAGCAGCACAAATAAAAATCCATCTGTCTGCTCTTAGCCTTGTCAATTATGACTAGTGTTGAGCATTCCGATACCGCAAGTATCGGGTATCGGCCGATATTTGCGGTATCGGAATTCCGATACCGAATTCCGATACTTCCCGCGTATCGGATACCGGAATCGGAAGTTCCCAGAATTCAAACAGAACGCAGCAGCCAATGAGGAATGATTGGAAGTGTGGGCACATCCTGTTTAGCATGGTGGGCATGTAAGTACTGGCAAGGCTGTGATTGGCTGCTGAAATGATGTCACTCTGCACTATAAAAAACGCTGCCGTCATTTTGCGCTCACTCTGCTGTGATTTCAGTTAGGGACAGGACGCTGTGTTCTAACTGAGGGCCAGTTGAGCTAGCTAATTGCTTTATTTTCCTTTCCAAAGGCTAATTTAGCAAAACGCTGTGTGTTCTTCACTGTTCACCTTGCTCTTGCCTTGCAGCGCTGTTTTAACAGTGTTCTGCAAGGTCTCTGTGTGTGTGTGTGTGCAGCTCACTCTGTAGTCTGTGTGCAGCCATATACCCGGTTGTATTCAGCTCAGGGGGGGTTCACACTGCCTCACACAGTTGTCCTTTTTTGCTCATAGTGCAGCCTGCTGCACATTTTTTCTCAAATTTCCTATAAGTGTTTTTCCACCCGTCTCCAGCTAAATTGTGGAAAAACACTACATAGGATAACCTAGAGGGGGGTTTTTGGGCCTTGCAGCGCCGTTTACGGCTGTCTGCACGGTCTCCGTGTGAGCCCAGCTCGCCCTGTAGTCTGTGTGCAGCCATAGCCGGTTGGATTCAGCTCAGGGTTCGTTACTGGCTCATACCTTGAGAAAAATTTTCCTTTCTTTCAAATAGTGCAGCCTGTTTAAAAATTTAAAAAAAAATTCCCTATTAGTGTTTTTCCACCCGTCTCCAGCTAAATAGTGGAAAAACACTACATAGGATAACCTAGAGGGGGGTTTTTGGGCCTTGCAGCGCCGTTTACGGCTGTCTGCACGGTCTCTGTGTGAGCGCAGCTCGCCCTGTAGTCTGTGTGCAGCTATAGCCGGTTGGATTCAGCTCAGGGTGCGTTACTGCCTCATACCTTGAAAAACAATTTCCTTTTTTTCAAATAGTGCAGCCTGTTTAAAATTTAAAAAAAAAAATTCCTATTAGTAGTGTTGAGCGATACCGTCCGATACTTGAAAGTATCGGTATCGGATAGTATCGGCCGATACCCGAAAAATATCGGATATCGCCGATACCGATATCCGATACCAATACAAGTCAATGGGACATCAAGTATCGGAAGGTATTCTCATGGTTCCCAGGGTCTGAAGGAGAGGAAACTCTCCTTCAGGCCCTGGGATCCATAGGGATGTGTAAAATAAAGAATTAAAATAAAAAATATTGATATATTTACCTCTCCGGCGGCCCCTGGACTCAGCGCGGGTAACCGGCAGGCTTCTTTGTTCAAAATCAGCGCTTTTAGGACCTGAGAATCACGTCCCGGCTTCTGATTGGTCGCGGGCCGCCCATGTGACCGCCACGCGACCAATCACAAGCCGCTACGTCTTTGAAAGCCATTAACGCGCTCATTTTTAAAAATGAGCGCGTTAATAGCTTGCGGTGATGTCGCGGCTTGTGATTGGTCGCGTGGCGGTCACATGGGCGGCCCGCGACCAATCAGAAGCCGGGACGTGATTCTCAGGTCCTAAAAGCGCTGATTTTGAACAACGAAGCCTGCCGGTTACCCGCGCTGAGTCCAGGGGCCGCCGGAGAGGTAAATATATCAATATTTTTTATTTTAATTCTTTATTTTACACATCTCTATGTATCCGATACCGATACCCGATACCACAAAAGTATCGGATCTCGGTATCGGAATTCCGATACCGCAAGTATCGGCCGATACCCGATACTTGCGGTATCGGAATGCTCAACACTACCTATTAGTGTCTTTCCACCCGTCTCCAGCTAAATAGTGGAAAAACACTACATAGGATATCCTAGAGGAGGGTTTTTTGGCCTTGCAGCGCCGTTTACGGCTGTCTGCACGGTCTCTGTGTGATTTAAACTAGCTCTGTAGCCCGATCTGCACAAAAAAAAAGTAAAGTTCACCAAACACAACTTAACACTTGTGTAGGCCACATTTGAAAAATAATAAAGTTTAGTCCACACTTTACAACATTAGTGTTTCTTACACCTGTTAGAAGGAGCATTTCAGGAATAAGCACGCTAAGGCCTTAGTACTTTTCTGCTTATCTTTATCTGTCAACCAAGATGAAGAGGGCAGGGAGTAAGGCACGTGGGCGTGGGCGCGGAGCAGGGAGAGGAGCAGGGAGAGGACGTGGTGATTCTGTGCCTGCTGCGGGCGCCGGTGACTCGTCGTCACTCAGTTTCAGCAGGGAACAGTCCTTCATGCGCAGCTTTGTCGGAGAGCGCCGTGCACCGCTGCTGCGTGAAGACCAAATTGAAGCCGTTGTCGGGTGGATGGCAGCTAACGCCTCGGCATCGACTTCAGTTAGTGCCACATCCTCTCAGGCACAGAGCACTGGAGAGCAGCCATCTGTCTCTTCACCACCTGCCAAATTGGCCAGGCAGTCAGAGAGCCCAGGACAGGAGCCGTCTCTACTTCTGTTCTCTGAATCTCTTGGCTTGGAAACAGGGGGCCAGCCAAGCAGCATTGGAGAAATGGAAGAAGAGGCAGTGTGCAGTGATGCCCAACAGCTTTTTCTCTCTGACTCTGAAGAGGCAGGTGGGCCAGTGCCTCCGGTGACCACAGCGCAGTACGCATCTGATGATGAAACTCAGGTGCCGCTTTCTGATGCGTACTGTGCTGCCGAGACTACCCAGGAGGAGCAGTTGGTGGCAGAGGGTAGTGGAGATGATGAGGTCCTTGACCCATCGTGGCGTGAGGAACAGGAATGTGGTGGGAGCAGCTCTGAGGAAGAGCTTCCCCTTACGGGCCAAAGAGGGAGAGGGAGGGGGAAGACTGCGGAGCCTGTAACCTCCACTTTGGCACCCGTTAGGAGCCTGTCTCTTTCCAAAGCCAAAAAGGGCGCTCCCAAGACTTGCAGTGCCTGGTCCTTTTTTGACACAGTTGCAGATGACATTTGTTTTGTCAAATGCAAGCTGTGTCATCAGAAAGTAAAAAGAGGTAAAAGTGTCAGCAACCTCAATACCACAAATATGTGGAAACATGTGCGGACCAGGCACGCGGTGGAGTTACAGAAACACAGTGAAGACGTAGGCCAACCAACAGCGGCAGCTACCACCTCTTCATCTCGTGTTGCCTCTTCCTCCACTGTTGTCCAGAGACCTAGTGTAATTCCACCCACAGCACCACCTTCCCAGTCATCCTCACACTCCCAGTCTACTCTACAGCCATCGGTAGTACAGGCATGGGAGAAAAGGCGGGCATTCTCGGCCAACCACCCCCGAGCACAGGCTCTGAATGCAGGCATTGCCAAACTGTTGTCCCTGGAAATGCTCTCGTTCAGGCTGGTGGAGACTGACAGCTTCCGTGACTTGATGGCATTGGCAGTCCCACAGTACAAGGTGCCCAGCCGCTTTTACTTCAGCAGGCAGGCTGTCCCTGCCCTGCACAGGCATGTTGAGGCAAACATAAAACATGCGCTACTGAACGCCGTCAGTAGCAAGGTCCACCTCACCACCGATGCGTGGACCAGTCAGCATGGACAGGGGCGATATGTTTCCCTCACTGCCCATTGGGTTAATGTTGTTGAGCCAGGTACAGATCGTGCGAGTGGCGCAGGACGTGTCCTGCCCACTCCAAGGATTGCAGGAATCCAGTCTGTACGCATCGACTCCTCCTCTTACACCAGTTCCTCAGATTCCTCTCTGCAGGATCCGTCACAGTCCACCTCCACATGGACCCGTGAACGTTTACCTATGACCGACATGAGCACAGCCGTGGCCAAACGTCAGCAGGCCGTCTTGAAACAAGTTTCATTGGGGCATCGAAGCCACACAGCGCAGGAACTCTGGAATGCCATCAAGCAGGAGAGCGATGTGTGGTTACTGCCAGCGAATCTCCAGGCAGGCATGGTAGTGTGTGACAATGGCCGAAATCTGGTGGCAGCTTTGGCCCTTGGCAACCTCACTCACATCCCATGTCTGGCACATGAGCTCAATTTGGTTGTGCAGAGTTTTCTGAGGGACTATCCGGATCTTGATGCCCTGCTGCACAAGGTCCGCCTAGAGTGTGCTCACTTGCGGCGTTCCAGCTTGGCCAGATCCCGCATTGCTGCTCTGCAGCGCCGATTCCGCCTTCAAGAACACCGCATCATATGTGACCTACCTACCCAGTGGAATTCCACGTTACATATGTTGGAGCGGTTGTGTGAGCAGCAGCAAGCAGTTATGGAGTACCAGCTGCCTCAGGTGCAAGGAAGTCGCAGTCAGCGCCGATCAGACTTCACAACCACAGAGTGGGCCACTATGAAGGACGTCTGCCAGGTTTTGCGTCCTTTTGATTATTCCACGCGGATGGCAAGTGCAGATGATGCACTAGTCAGCATGACTGTCCCCCTTATCTGCCTGCTTCAGCAAACTTTGCAAGGGTTAAGGGATGATGTTGTGGAAGAGGTGGAGGATGAGGAGTCACCTTTTCCATCAGCTTCTGGAGAGTCAGCGCCACGTGGTTCCTCACAAAGGGGTACGTAGGGGCCAATTTGTGAGGAGGATGAGGAGGAGTCAATGGAGGAGGAAGAGCTCCGTCCAGAGGAGGGAGCGACACAATTGTCCAGTGGTCAGTGTGTACAGTGAGGGTGGGGTGATGACGAGCGGGCAGAGATCATGTCTCAAGCAGGGGACAGCGTTTCTGGGCCAGTTGGCACTCTGCAGCACATGGTGGATTTCATGCTGCAGTGCCTGAGAAACGACCGCCGCATCGACCACATTCTCAACATGCCTGATTATTGGGTGTTCACCCTCCTCGATCCTCGCTACCGGGACAACGTCCAAAACCTCATCCCTGCGTTGACCCGGGAGCGTAAATTGCGGGAGTACCACGACACACTGGTGAATTCCATCATCTTCTCCTGTCCAACTGAGAGGAGTGCTGCTAGTGCTTTACAAAGCAGCTCAGTGCGTCGAGGCAGTGGGGGAGGCTCTGCCCAAAGAGGGAGCAGAAGCAGTGCCTCTGCCCAAGGCAAGCCCAGTATGGCACAACTCTGGCACACTTTTGTGTGCCCGCCCCAAATGTCTACACCATCACCGGCGGCTCCAGTCAGCAGGAGGCAACGGTTCCGTCAGATGGTGACAGACTACATGGCTTGCCCTCTTACTGTACTCCCAGACGGCTCTTCCCCGTTCAAGTTTTGGGTCTCTAAGCTGGATACATGGCCAGAGCTAAGCCAGTATGCATTGGAGGTGCTGGCTTGCCCTGCGGCTAGTGTCTTATCGGAACGTGTCTTTAGTGCCGCAGGTGGTGTACTAACAGACCGTCGCATGCGACTATCCTCCGATAACGTTGACCGGCTTACTTTCCTGAAAATGAACCAGGCCTGGATCTCGCAGGAATTTGCCACTCCTCTGCCTGATTAAGTAATTGGGTGTCATCCAGGTCTCCTGCTGTGTTCATCTTTCTACCACCTGAACTGCTATTCCTGGGCTCCAACACCGCCAGTTGTGGCTTAGAAGTGCAGGCTGCACAGTAAAAACATACGACCCAGTGTTATTGGGTTTCAGTAACGTCAGCTGATCCCCAGCTGTGTAGCCGGCAATGTGTCCTGCGACCGCCACGCTGGCACAACAACCTAAATGTAAGGGAACCTGTCCCCCCCCACCCCGTCGTTTGTTACTGAAAGAGCCATCTTGTGCAGCAGTAATGCTGCACAAGGAAAAGGTAGCTCTTTTTTTTAGCTCCTTGCACACGCAGAACTTAACACTTATAAAATGTGTTCACTGATACCGTTATACTGTCCCGGAGCTGGGACTTTCCTTCGCAATGTGACGCAGCACAGCCGTCATTCCTACCCCCTTGGTGCCATGCGCTGCCTCCTCAGCGTTGTTTTAAGCTGTCACGGAGCCTGCGCTGTTCTGTTATCCCTTGGGCATGCCCTATTTGCGCTGCCTGTCTTCTGACATAATTTGGTGTCAGGCTGGCTGCGCCTGTGCGGCCGCGCTGCCCGAGATCCCGCCTCGCTGTGTCTTCTGATTGAGTCACACTGCGGGCCTGGGATCCATGGCCATGCGCAGTGCATATCTTCCCCTCGGGCTCTCGCTCATTTCCCTCCGCCTTCTTTAGACTGTGCGCCGTCAGCTGATCCCTAATAGCATGCCACGGCCGTGACACCGCACAGTCTGAAGAAGAGGGAAGGAAGGGAGTGAGAGTCGAGGATATGCACTGTGCATGTCCATGGTTCCAAGGCCCGCAGTGGGATTACGTTGGACGAGACTGCGAGGTGGGATCTGGAGCAGCGTGGACGCACAGGCAGTAACAGCCTGACACCAAATTATGTCAGAAGACAGGCAGCGCTAATTGGGCATGGCCAAGGGCTAACAGAACAGCGCAGGCTCCGTGACAGCTTAAAACAACGCTGAGGAGGCAGCGCACGGCACCAAGGGGATAGGAATGTCAGCTGTGCTGTGTCCCATTACGAAGGAAATTCGCACCTCCGGGACGGTTTAACGGTATAAGGGGACACATTTTTAGTGTTTACTTCGGTGTTTGCAAGGAGCATAATTAAAAGAACCACCTTTTCCTTTTGCATCGTTAGTGCTGCACAAGATGGCTCTTTCAGCTACAAACGTCTTGGGGGAGGTTAAAGGTTCCCTTTCAACTTGCTCCAATCAGGCTTCGGCCTACACTCTGTTCCTCTGCTCCTCCTGCTGTCCCTGGGCTCTAACACCGCCAGTTGGTGCCTGGAAGTGCTGTGTGCACAGTCAACAGTCGCTCCTCTGTTATTGGGGTTCAGTAACGTCAGCTGATCCCCAGCTGTGTATCCGGCAACGTGTCATGCGACCGCCACGCTGCCACAACTAAAATGTAAGGGGACCTGTCCCCCCCTCCTAGGCGTTTGTTACTGAAAGAGCCACCATGTGCAGCACTAATACTGCACAAGGGAAAGGTCGCTCTTGAAATTATGCTCCTTGCAAACGCTGAACTACACACTCATGTAATGTGTCCCCTCACACCGTCCAACCATCCCGGAGGTGGGACTTTCCTTTGTAATGTGACGCAGCACAGCCGTCATTGCTACCCCCTTGGCACCGTGCGCTGCCTCCTTAGCGTTGTTTGATTCCGTCATGGACCCTGCGCTGTTATGTTATTCCTTGGCCATGCACAGTTTGCGCTGCCCGTCCTCTGACATCATTTGTTGTCGTCCTGGCTGCGCCTGTGCGTCCACGCTGCCCGAAATCACACCTCGCAGTGTCGTCTAATGTGATCCCACAGTGGGCCTGGTATCCATGGCCATGCGCAGTGCATATACTAGCCTCTCACTCCCCTTCTTCACGCTTCTTCAGACTAGGCGGCGTCAGCTGATCCCTAATAGCATGCCACGGCCGTGACGCCGCACAGTCTGAAGAAGCAGGAAGGAGGTGAGTGAGAGGCGATGATATGCACTGCGCATGCCCATGGATCCCTGGCCCGCAGTGGGACTACATTAGATGACACTGCAAGGTTGGATCTAGGGCAGCTTGGACGCACAGGCACTGCCAGCCTGACACCTACATGATGTCAGAAGACGGGCACCGCTAACTGTGCATGGCCAAGGGATAACATTACAGCGCGGGCTCCGTGACAGAACCAAACAACGTTGAGGAGGTGGCGCCCGGCACCAAGGGGGTTGGAATGACGGCTGTGCTGTGTCACATTACAAAGGAAAGTCCCACTTCCGGGATGGTTTGACGGTGTGAGGGGACACATTATATGAGTGTGTACTTCAGCGTTTGCAAGGAGCATAATATTCGGAGCCACCATTTTCCATGTGCAGTATTACTGCTGTACAAGATGGCTCTTTCAGCAACAAATGCCTGGAGGGGGGGGGGGGTTAAAGGTTCCCTTTCAACTTGCTCCACTGCAGGCTTCAGCCTACACTCTGCTCCTCTTTGATTCCCTGGGTTTCAACACTGTCAGTTGCCACCTGGAAGTGTTGTCTACACAGAAAAAACACTAGGTGATGTGTCAGTGGGGTTCAGCACCGCCAGCTGTTCCCCTGCTGTGTAGTCGGCAACGTGTCCAGCACAAGCCACGCTGGCACAACAGAACAAAAGCTGCCACCAGTGCAGGCTTCGGCCTACACTCTGTTCCTCTCCTCCTCCTGCTGACCCTGGGCTCAAACACCGCTAGTTTTTGCCCGGAAGTGCTAGCTGCACAGAGAAAAACTCCAGTCAATGTGTCAGTGGGGTTCAGCAACGCCAGCTATTCCCCTGCTGTGTAGCTTGCAACGTGACCTGCAAACGCCACGCAGGCACATGAACTGAAATTGAAGGGAGCCTGCCCCCCACCCCCAGGTGTTTCTATGTATAACAGCCACCTTGTACAGCAGTACTGCTGCATTTGTACAAGGTGGCTGACTTTTTCTCCTTGCCCACGTGGAACTCAACACGTACAAAATGTGTCTCATTGAGACCATTCCACTGTCCCTGAGGTGTGACTTTCCTTTCTAATGATACGCAGCACCACCCTTGTTAGCGCTGCCCATCTTTTGACATCATTGGTTAACTGGCTGCGCCTGTGCGTCTGCCCTGCTCGAAACAACGCCCCTCGGTGTCTTATTTTTTTGGACAGCGAGGGTGTGATTGATGGGCATGTGCAGTGCATATGTTTGCCTGTGTTCACTCATCTCCTTCCGCCTTCTTCAGACTGGGTGTCCTCATGGCCGCGGCAGGCGATAAGGGATCAGATGAGGTCGCCCAGTCTGAAGCTGGTGTAAGGACATGTGTGAGTGTCAAACACATTTACTGCACAAGGCCACGAATCCCAGCCACGCAGTGTGATTTTTTGAAAACACACTGTGGGTCTGGGATTCATGTCCATCGCTAACCGCAACGGCCGACATGAAATGAGGTCAGAAGACAGGAAGCGCTCACAGCGCATGACCAAGGGATCACAATAGCGCAGACTCCTGTACAGCAAATAACTACGCTCAGGAATCTGCGCCCAGCAGCTAGGTGTAAATTTTGACACCTGTGCTGCATCTCCTTAAAAAGACAAGTCACACCTCCACTACTGTTTGACAGTATAGTGGGCTAAATAGTGTACATGTTTTATTCAGCGTGTGCAAGAAGCAAATTAAATAGAGCAACCTTTTACTTGTGCAGCATTAATGCTGCACAAGGTGTGGCTCTTGTACCTTGCAACACCTGAGGGGGGGTTAAAGGTAACCTTTGAAATTGGTTCAACTAGGCTTCGGTCTACACTCTGCTCCTCTCCTGCTGACCCTGGGCTCAAACACCACTAGTTTTTGCCCGGAACTGCTAGCTGCACAGAGAAAAACACCAGCCAATGTGTTAGTGGGGTTCAGCACCGCCAGCTGTTCCCCTGCTGTGTAGCCGACATCGTGTCCAGCACAAGCCACGCTGGCACAACCGACCAAAAGCTGCCACCAGTGCAGGCTTTGGCCTACACTCTGCTCCTCTCCTCCTCCTGCTGACCCTGGGCTCAAACACCGCCAGTTTCTGCCCGGATATGCTAGCTGCACAGAGAAAAACACCCACCATTGTGTCAGTGGGGTTCAGCACCGCCAGCTGTTCCCCCGCTGTGTAGCCGGCATCGTGTCCAGCACAAGCCACGCTGGCACAACTGACCAAAAGCTGCCACCAGTGCAGGCTTCGGCCTACACTCTGCTCCTCTCCTCCTCCTGCTGACCCTGGGCTCAAACACCTCCAGTTTCTGCCCGGAAGTGCTAGCTGCACAGAGAAAAACACCAGCCAATGTGTCAGTGGGGTTCAGCACCGCCAGCTGATCCCCTGCTGTGTAGCCGGCAACGTGACCTGCAAACGCCACGCAGGCACATGAACTGAAATTAAAGGGAACCTGGCCCCACCCCCCCAGGTGTTTCTATGTATAACAGCCACCTTGTACAGCAGTACTGCTGCATTTGTACAAGGTGGCTGACTTTCTCCTTGCCCACGTGGAACTCAACACGTACAAAATGTGTCTCATTAGAGACCATTCCACTGTCCCTGAGGTGTGACTTTCCTTTCTAATGACACGCAGCACCCCCATTGTTAGCGCTGCCCGTCTCCTGACATCATTGGTTGGCTGGCTGTGCCTGTGCGTCCGCCCTGCCCGACACAACGCCCCTCGTTGTCTCATATATTTTGACTGCGAGGGTGTGATTGATGGGCACGAGCAGTGCATATGTTCCCCTGTCTTCACTCCCCTCCTTCCGCCTTCTTCTGACTGTGCGACCTCATGGCCGCAGCATGCGATAAGGGATCAGCTGAGGCCGCCCAGTCTGAAGCAGGTGTAAGGACATGTGTGAGCGGCGGACATATTTACTGCACAAGGCCACGAATCCCAGCACCGCAGTGTGACTTTAGGAAAAGGCACTGTGGGTCTGGGATTTATGGCCATCGTTAACCGCAGCGGCCAACATGAAATGAGGTCATGAGACGGCCTGCACTAACAGGGTATTGCCAAGGGATAACACAAGAGCGCAGTTTCCTGTACTGCAAATAACAACGGTAAGGAATCTGCGCCCAGCACCTAGGTGTAAATTTGTACACCTGTGCTGCGTCTCCTTAAAAAGACAAGTCACGCCTCCACTACTGTTTGACAGTATAATGGGCTAAATAGTCTACGTGTTTTATTCAGCGTGTGCAAGGATCAAAATTAAGAGAGCAACCTTTGACTGGTGCATCATTAATGCAGTTCAAGGTGTGGCTCTTGTACCTTGCAACACCTGAGGGGGGGTTAAAGGTTACCTTTGAAATTGGTTCAACTAGGCTTCGGCCTACACTCTGCTCCTCTCCTCCTCCTGCTGACCCTGGTCTATAACACCGCCAGTTGTAGCCTGGAAGTGCTAGCTGCACAGAGAAAAACACCAGCCAATGTGTTAGTGGGGTTCAGCACCGCCAGCTGTTCCCCTGCTGTGTAGCCGACATCGTGTCCAGCACAAGCCACGCTGGCACAACTGACCAAAAGCTGCCACCAGTGCAGGCTTCGGCCTACACTCTGCTCCTCTCCTCCTCCTGCTGACCCTGGGCTCAAACACCTCCAGTTTCTGCCCGGAAGTGCTAGCTGCACAGAGAAATACACCAGCCAATGTGTCAGTGGGGTTCAGCACCGCCAGCTGTTCCCCTGCTGTGTAGCCGGCAACGTGACCTGCAAACGCCACGCAGGCACATGAACTGAAATTAAAGGGAACCTGGCCCCAACCCCCCAGGTGTTTCTATGTATAACAGCCACCTAGTACAGCAGTACTGCTGCATTTGTACAAGGTGGCTGACTTTTTCTCCTTGCCCACGTGGAACTCAACACGTTCAAAATGTGTCTCATTGAGACCATTCCACTGTCCCTGAGGTGTGACTTTCCTTTCTAATGATACGCAGCACCCCCCTTGGTAGCGCTGCCCGTCTTCTGACATCATTGGTTGGCTGCCTGTGCCTGTGCGTCCGCCCTGCCTGAAACAATGCTCCTCGTTGTCTTACTTATTTTGACTGTGAGGGTGTGATTGATGGGCACGAGCAGTGCATATCTTCGCCTGTCTTAACTCATCTCCTTCCGCCTTCTTCAGACTGTGCAGCCTCATGGCCGCGGCATGCGAGAAGGGATCGGCAGAGGCCGCCCAGTCTGAAGCAGGTGTAAGGACGTGTGTGAGCAGCCAAAATATTTACTGCTCAAGGCCACGAATCCCAGCACCGCAGTGTGACTTTATGAAAAGGCACTGTGGGTCTGGGATTTATGGCCATCGTTAACCGCACCGGCCAACATGAAATGAGGTCATAAGACGGGCAGCTCTAACAGGGCATTGCCAAGGGATAACACAAGAGCGCAGACTCCTGTACAGCAAATAACAACGCCAGGTGTCCCAAGGCGTTATTTGGGACACCTGTGCTGCGTCTCCTTAAAAAGCCAAGTCACGCATCCACTACAGTTTGACTGTAGAATGGGCTAAATTGTGTACGTCTTTCATTCAGCATGTGCAAGTAGACAAATTAATAGAGCAACCTTTCACTTGTGCAGCATTAATACTGCACAAGGTGTGTCTCTTGTAGTTTGTAACACCTGAGGGGGGTTAAAGGTTTCCTTTGAAATTGGTTCAACTAGGCTTGGGCCTACACTCTGCTCCTCTCCTCCTCCTCCTGCTTCACCACGGGCTGTAACATCGCAAGTTTTTGCCCGCAAGTGCTAGCTGCACAGAGAAAAACACCCGCCATTGTGTTAGTGGGGTTCAGCAACGCCAGCTGTTCCCACACTGTAGCCGGCAAAGTGTCCTGCAAACGCAACGCTGACACAAAGTTGCCTCCAGTGCAGGCTTCGGCCTACACTCTGCTCCCCCTGCTTACCCTTTGCTCCAGCACCGCTAGTTGGGGCTCTAGGAAGACAATCTTTAATAGGCAACGCATCTGGGTTCCAGCACCGCCAGCTGGTTCTCGGCAGTGTTCTTGTCACAGGTACTCCCTCGTGCCAAACCTGGTTCCAGCACCGTCAGCTGTTTCCGGGTAGTGTCAAGCTCACTGAGACGCCTATGCTTGCCCCGTCGTGTTGCGGTCGGGTTAGCCAACTCCAGGGTGCCTCCAGTTTAGGAGCTTCCTATGTGGGCTGCGTGAACTGGTAGTCAAGGCTGGTTCTGTAGTGCCAGTAGGCCCAGCTCCCCCTGTAGGACTGTTGGTGTTCGGTAACTGCGGCTGCCTCGCGGCCTAGCTGTTCTCTCCTCTCCTGTGGGCCTTGGGGTCCACCACCTGGTTCCAGCACCGTCAGCTGGTTCCGGGCCGAGCCTTTGGCTTAGGTGCCTCCTCCGGGGTATCTGAGTTCCGCCAACGTCAGGCGGTCCTTGGTAGTGCTTTTAAGCGCGGGCACCTACAGCTTAGTAACCGGGTTCCAGCACCGTCAGCTGGTCCTCGGTCGTGCCATTGGCTCTTGCACACTGGGGCAACGCATCTGGGTTCCAGCCCCGCCAGCTGGTTCTCGGCAGTGTTCTTGACACAGGTACTCCCTCGTGCCAAGCCTGGTTTCAGCACCGTCAGCTGTTTCCGGGTTGTGTCAAGCTCGCTGAGACGCCTATGCTTGCCCCGTCGTGATGCGGTCGGGTTAGCCAACTCCAGGGTGCCTCCAGTTTAGGAGCTTCCTATGTGGGCTGCGTGAACTGGTAGTCAAGGCTGGTTCTGTAGTGCCAGTAGGCCCAGCTCCCCCTGTAGGACTGTTGGGGTTCGGTAACTGCGGCTGCCTCGCGGCCTAGCTGTTCTCTCCTCTCCTGTGGGCCTTGGGGTCCACCACCTGGTTCCAGCACCGTCAGCTGGTTCCAGGCCGAGCCTTTGGCTTAGGTGCTTCCTCCTGGGTATCCGAGTTCCGCCAACGTCAGGCGGTCCTTGGTAGTGCTTTTAAGCGCGGGCACCTACAGCTTAGTAACCGGGTTCCAGCACCGTCAGCTGGTCCTCGGTTGTGCTATTGGCTCTTGCACACTGGGGCAACGCATCTGGGTTCCAGCCCCGCCAGCTGGTTCTCGGCAGTGTTCTTGACACAGGTACTACCTCGTGCCAAGCCTGGTTTCAGCACCGTCAGCTGTTTCCGGGTTGTGTTAAGCTCACTGAGACGCCTATGCTTGCCCCGTCGTGGTGCGGTCGGGTTAGCCAACTCCAGGGTGCCTCCAGTTTAGGAGCTTCCTATGTGGGCTGCGTGAACTGGTAGTCAAGGCTGGTTCTGTAGTGCCAGTAGGCCCAGCTCCCCCTGTAGGACTGTTGGGGTTCGGTAACTGCGGCTGCCTCGCGGCCTAGCTGTTCTCTCCTCTCCTGTGGGCCTTGGGGTCCACCACCTGGTTCCAGCACCGTCAGCTGGTTCCGGGCCGAGCCTTTGGCATACGTGCCTCCTCCTGGGTATCCGAGTTCCGCCAACGTCAGGCGGTCCTTGGTAGTGCTTTTAAGCGCGGGCACCTACAGCTTAGTAACCGGGTTCCAGCACCGCCAGCTGGTCCTCGGTCGTGCCATTGGCTCTTGCACACTGGGGCAACGCATCTGGGTTCCAGCCCCGCCAGCTGGTTCTCGGCAGTGTTCTTGACACAGGTACTCCCTTGTGCCAAGCCTGGTTTCAGCACCGTCAGCTGTTTCCGGGTTGTGTCAAGCTCACTGAGACGCCTATGCTTGCCCCGTTGTGGTGCGGTCGGGTTAGCCAACTCCAGGGTGCCTCCAGTTTAGGAGCTTCCTATGTGGGCTGCGTGAACTGGTAGTCAAGGCTGGTTCTGTAGTGCCAGTAGGCCCAGCTCCCCCTGTAGGACTGTTGGCGTTCGGTAACTGCGGCTGCCTCGCGGCCTAGCTTTTCTCTCCTCTCCTGTGGGCCTTCAGGTCCACCACCTGGTTCCAGCACCGTCAGCTGGTTCTCGGCAGTGTCTTTTGCTCTTGTACCTTCTGCTCCCCATCCTGGTTCCAGTACCGTCAGCTGGTTCCGGGCAGAGCCTTTGGCTTAGGTGCCTCCTTCTGGGTATCCAAGTTCCACCAACGTCAGGTGGTCCTTGGTAGTGCTTTCGGGCAAGGGTACCTCCTGCTTAGTAACCGGGTTCCAGTAACGTCAGCTGGTCCTCGGTAGTTCCATTGGCTCTTGGACCTTCGGCTACCCATCCGGGTTCCAGTACCGTCAGCTGGTTCTCGGCAGTGTCTTTTGCTCTTGTACCTTCTGCTCCCCATCCTGGTTCCAGTACCGTCAGCTGGTTCCAGGCAGAGCCTTTGGCTTAGGTGCCTCCTTCTGGGTATCCGAGTTCCGCCAACGTCAGGCGGTCCTTGGTAGTGCTTTTTAGCACGGGTACCTCCTGCTTAGTAACCGGGTTCCAGTAACGTCAGCTGGTCCTCGGTAGTTCCATAGGCTCTTGAACCTTCGGGTAGCCATCCGAGTTCCAGTTCCATCATCAGGTTCTTGGCATTTTCTCAGCCTTCTTGTACCTTCTGCTACATTTCCAAGTTGAAGACCCTAAAGTCGACGACCCGGAAGACCACCCTGATGACGACGACGACGACGACCCGGAAGACCACCCCGATGACGACGGCGGAGACGACGACGGCTGAGACGACGACGGCGGAGATGACGACACTGGAGACGACGACATGGAAGACCGAGAAGCAGAAGAACAAGAGGCTGCAGAACAAAGAGCAGAAGAACATTAAGCATAAGACTTAATATCAGAGCAAAAGATATATCTAAATTATATGCAGAAGAAGACTAAGCAGTGTATGGGGGTGAGTCCGTTCCTCCTCGTGGTGCCCCTGGATAAAGCCTGATGCTGCAGGCCAAACTGAACGCGGACAAATGTAACTTTTGTGACTGGCGAAACGGAAGGTGTAATCTTCCAACTTTTATAGATAACAACTACGGGAATGCCTGTCACAAATGAGAATATGATGAAGAAGTAGAATAGGAAGAATAATAACAGTGGAATAAAAAGAATATGTAGAATAGGAAGAATAATAATAGTTGAATAAAATGAATGAAGAATGTAATCAAAAAAAAAAAAAAAAAGGTAAAGGATGAAGAAGAAGATGAATAAGGTGAAGAAGAAGTTGATGTCAAAGATGCTGATGATGATGAAGATGAAAGTGTGGGAAAAGAAAAAAAAAAAGAAAAAAAAGAAGGGGAAGGGCGTGGAATAGTGAAACATCAATATCTGACAAAATAAAATAAAAAATTTACAAAGTCAATATCTTTGTCACTCCGAACGTCTTAAAAAAAAACAAAAAACATGCTATTCTATTTGATTGGGATAAACCTCTATGACTTTAATGTCTCCGCCACCTCCCCAAATACATCCGGCATTATTCTTAGTTGTTTTCCTTCATGTAGAATGAACCTACAAGGCAAGAAAGGGTTTATTTTAATTCCGATATTTTGGTCCCATTGACTTGCATTGGGATCGGGTATCGGTATCGGCGATATCCGATATTTTTTGAATATCGGCCGATCCTATCCGATACCGATACTTTCCGATATCGGAAGGTATCGCTCAACACTAATTATGACCTATACCTGCTACACTTCAGAAAGCAGCACAGCACAGGAAAAGCACCTCTTTGAGTTCAGTGAATTTTAGTGATGGAAAAAAATATGCTGGAGCTTTTTCAGTTTCAATTATTTTTGGATAAGGGCTGCAGTTATCCTGAAAATATGGATTTGTTTATTGTTTGAATGATTTCACTTTGATAGTATTGGTTTTCTTTTTGTTGCCAGAAAAATACCAATGCTACTGATTTCCGCAGATGTGTTCCCATATTAATGATTCTGAAATAAAGTATTGAAGAATTTAACACATCTGCTAAGCAGGACCTTCCTTACTTTTCAGATGGTAAAAATAATGCAGATGGACTTATGCAACAATTCAAGTAGATTTTACTCACGTGGAGAATATGATTTTGATGATTACAAGGTTCCTTAATAGCTAGTAGGTTTTAATAGAGGTAGACAGTTGTTATATTGCAATGTTGTTGTGAAACACAAAATTGTTACAACATTGTTTAGAATACAGGTAGCTACAATGACCATCAGGGTCCGATGAGCCCCAGTGCAAAATTTAGACCTGGTTCTCATCTCCATGTTGGTTTAGTTTTATGATGGGCCCTTGTATCATTCTAGATCATAGGACCCTTCCAGTAATAATGTCCCCTGTCCTGATTTCTTTCTGTAATAATTCCCCTCATCATTCCCAGTTTCTGCAATAATATCCCCCATACTGGTCCCTTCCTATAATATTGTGCCCAGTCCTGGCCTCATCCTGTCATAATGTCCCCCACTCTGGCATTTTTCTGTAATAATGTCCCTTATTCTGGTCCCTTCCTATAATAATGTGCCTGGTCCTGAGTTCCTTCCTGTAGTAATTTCCCTCATCGTGGCCCCTTTCTCTAATAATAACCCCCTTCCTGTGCTACTTCCTATCTTAATGTCCTCTAACTTTGTCCCTTTAGTTACTAATGTCTCCCATCCTGGCCCCTTCTTTTCATAATGTCCCCCATTGTGGGTCCCATCCTTTAATAATGGCCCCATCCAGGGTCACTTTCGATAATAATGTCCTCCATCCTGGCCCTTTTATATAATAATGTCACCCATCCTGACCCCATCCTAGAATAATGACTCCATTTTGTCTGTAGTAACCTCTGAATATAATAAGGGGCATTAAATTCACTTCTCTTTTCATCAGGTTTCCCAAGAAAATCTTTGAATTCAAATTTCACCTGATCCACTTATTTCAATTTGCAACCTACGATAACAAATATTATAGTGTTCAGTATGCTCATATTTTTCAATGTAGTTGAAAAAAAACTGAATCCTACATATTCTACAAAGATGTATGCAAAAGAAAGCACCCTTTTGCCATACCTCCAGGTCATAGCTGTCATTGAACAGGTCCACTGTATACGCCAATAGAATTATTTTGTAGTTTCATGGTATGATGGTTGAAAAATGATGTGGCCACTACTGAATGCCCCAAAACTGTTTGCAACTTTCATAAATGTAGCAAATTCTATTCCTTATGTTCATGATAAGAAAGGCTGAAAATTTGACCGCAAATTCACCAAAGTCTTCCAAAAGCAGGATAATCCAGTCCACTAAATTGTTTTCCACTTGAGATAAAATAATCTGATGAACGTTTTCTCAGTCAACGCATAGCTGCTTTCCTTTTTTTTATACCAGATGTGCTCTAAGTATGGACATTTTACATTTTATTATACTCTCTGTAGTTGCATAGAAAATTGTGTACAACATGCATCATCTCTGTCAGTTCTTTACATCGTAATCTTCTCTCTTGACCTGGCACTGATATCGTCCATACTATTTTGAAGAATTGCTGGATGAACAAAATTGAATACATGCATCACTAAGCTTCAAAGTGTTCCTCCAAGCATATGGTAATTTATAGCAAAACCCGAAGATGAACAGATGTATCAGTGCAATCTACTTGCTCATTCCATGATCATGGGCAATATCCTGTAAAGTGGTCAATATGGATACCGCTCATTAACTCTAGTACATTTAGGTTGTTTGTTTTTTGTTTTTTTTAATGATTATCAATTAGTAAAGATGGCAACATACTGTAAAGAAGTTGCCAAATGTTAAAAAATATGTATTTTTTGCATTTAAGTATCTTGTAGCTGTAACATATACTGTCTCAAATTTGCATTCAGTGAATGGAAGCTATCTTGCCTATTCTCACAGCTGAATATTAATATAGGCTTTATTCTGACAAACATATCATGGCTATTTGTGCGACTCATATTCAAAAGAAACCTCTTAGAGAGGACCATCGAAAATTGCATTGAAAAGTAGTCTTCTAGGGGGAACAGCCTTTCGAAATGAGCAAAGCAAATCTTTCGAAATCTGAATTTGCTAGCTGGTTGCTGAATTTTGACAGAAAATTTGAATCACAGAATCAATTTGATTCCAAGTGAAGGTTCTCTAAAGCCTCCAATTTTCTTGAAAAAGTGTGAAAGTGTGATTGAATTGTGGCAGCGTTTCAATAACACTGACCAAGCGTGCTCTATTAAATCTGTAGTATTATTCTTTTTTACACACTAATAATATTCACTGTTCTGCAGTCCTACACTATGTATATAGTTTCTTCCATGTTTTACAGCTTCCTCTCTGTATTTCTATGGCTAAACTGTGATCTGTGAATCACTCTCACTATCCAGATTCACCACAAAATGGCTGTTACATTTCCTGCTTCTGCTTTTATACAGGCTATAAGACTTTCTCCTGATTGGCTGTGCTATACCATATGATGTGATAGTTTAGAAGAGGCGCGGAGAAGCCACTGGGGATCTCCTGAAGACAGCTGAGATATATAGCTCCGAGCATTATTTTCATGCATGTTTTCTCAGAAATATTACAGCATTTAAGAGAAAGATTTGGGCATCATGAATCAGATGGAAGGTTCTATTATTCAAGCTTTTATGTTATAAGTATTTTTTTTTAATATTATTTTTTCTATAACCCTATCTAAATTTTTTATTAAAATCCTGTAATTGTCCAATGTCCACAAGCCACTAAGTAATTGTTTGAAGTGTTTCTTCAGTTTGATTTACAGGGATATACATACTAGACAAATTTGACGATCGTGCACACTACATCTACACTGCTGCTCCATATTTTGCTTTCTGTATGTACAGTCATGGCCAGAAGTTTTGAGAATGAGACAGATATTAATTTTTCCAAAGTCTACTGCTTCATTTTTTCTAATGGCAATTTGCATATATTCCTGAATGTCAGAGTGATCAGCTTAACAGCAATTACTGTACTTGCAAAGTCAATATTTGCTCAAAAATGAACTTTAACCCCCAAAACACATTTCAACATTGCAGTCCTGCCTTAAAAGGAGCAGCTAACATCGTTTTAGTGATTGATCCATTAACACAGGTGTGGGTGTTGATGAGGACAGGGCTGGCGATCAATCAGTCATGATTAAGTAAGAATGACATCACTGGACACTGGGAGGCTGGTGCTTGGTATCATTGTTTCTCTTCAGTTAACCATGGTTATCTCTAAAGAAACACGTGCAGCCATCATTGCACTGCACAAAAATAGCCTAACAGGGAAGAGTATCGCAGCTACAAAGATTGCACCTCAGTCAACAATCTATCGCATCATCAAGAACTTCAAGGAGAGAGCTTCCATTGTTGTCAAAAAGGCTCCAGGGCGCCCAAGAAAGACCAGCAAGCGCCAGGACCGTATCTTAAAACTGTTTCAGCTGTGGGATCGGACTACCAGCAGTGCCGAGCTTGCTCAGGAATGGCAGCAGGCTGGTGTGAGTGCTTCTGCACGCACTGTGAGGCGGAGACGCTTTGAGCAAGGCCTGGTTTCAAGGAGGGCAGCAAAGAAGCCACTTCTCTCCAGAAAAAACATCAGGGACCGACCGATATTCTGCAAAAGGTACAGTGAGTGTACTGCTGAGGACTGGGGCAAAGTCATTTTCTCTGATGAATCCCCTTTTTGATTGTCTGGGACATCTGGAAAACAGCTTATTCGGAAAAGAAGAGGTGAGCGCTATCACCAGTCTTGTCTCATGCCAACTGTAAAGCATCCTGAAACCATTCATGTGTGGGGTTGCTTCTCAGCCAAGGGAATCGGCTCACTCACAGTTTTGCCTAAAAACACAGCCATGAATAAGGAATGGTACCAGAATGTCCTCCAAGAGCAACTTCTCCCAACCGTCCAAGAGCAGTTTGGTGCCCAACAATGCCTTTTCCAGCATGATGGAGCACCTTGCCATAAAGCAAAGGTGATAACTAAATGGCTCATGGAATAAAACAGAGATTTTGGGTCCATGGCCTGGAAACTCCCCAGATTTTAATCCCATTGAGAACTTGTGGTCAATCATCAAGAGACGGGTGGACAAACAAAAACCAACAAATTCTGGCAAAATGCAAGCATTGATTATGCAAGAATGGACTGCTATCAGTCAGGATTTGGTCCAGAAGTTGATTGAGAGCATGCCAGGGAGAATTGCAGGGGTCTTGAAGAAGAAGGGTCAACACTGAAAATATTGACTTGCTGCATTAACTCATTCTAACTGTCAATATAACCTATTGGTACTCATAATATAATTGCAATTATATTTCTGTATGTGATATAAACATCAGACAAACACTAATAAAAACCAGAGGGCCGCAGATCATGTGAAAATATAATTTTGGTGTCATTCTCAAAACTTCTGGCCATGACTGTATACCTATCTACTGAGCAATTCTTATTAAAGGGAACCTGTCACATGAATAAATGCTACTAGCATGCAGATATGGGGTTAATAGTGTTCTGAACATGCCCAGCACTCATACTCAGAGCTTCTCTGATAAAAAGAAATTAACTTTATTCTCACAATCAGTGTTTGGGTTTCAGACATAGGGGCGGCACCAGCACTGGTTCTGTCTACTGCTCTGTGTATTTCACGTGACAAGGTCCCTTTAAGTAGATTTTGGTAAAGGGTTGAATAAATGGTGTTAAAAAGATTGTTAAAATTTAAGTGTTGTGCTGTTCAAAATTTATGGTAAAAGAAAAATGGCATGGCATGATAAATTGATAGATGTCTTTCCAATACTAACCCATGGGCTTGATGTCAGCGAACATAAAACAGCTGACATCAGCCCAAAAATTATTACCCCACTTGCCACCGTGGAAGTGCCCACACAGGAAAGCTTGTTGATTGGCCTTACTGCAGCCTTTCAACAAGCTTTGTTCGGGTTACCAAACCAGAACAGTAACACAGACTTCTGGGAGATGTCAGTGTTCAGGGTCCATACGCACACAGGGTGTCCACTAAGGACCCCGAACTTTACCGTATGGGTTCGCCCACCTCTACTGATGAGTAATGTACTGCAGGATGGCGCTAAATCTAGAGAGGCTGAGAAAAGTTATGTACTACAGGAAGAAGCTTTATTTTGAGGGCATGAGAGGAGCAATGTCATACAGGAGGAGAATGTGTATAGAGGGGCTGAAAAGTACTTTAAGAGAGAGCTGTGTATAAAGGGACTAAGATGAATGATGTATTGCAGTATGGACTGTATATACTGATTATTGAAGGGGGTGGATGGATAAATTATTATACTTTAAGTAATGATTGCAATTGGATAGGGTGTTATGATTGGTGGGCATGATTTATTAATATGCTAAAGGAGGATTATTACTGCAATTAAATAAGTGATTGTGATCAGGCAGGGTAGGGAATTCAAATTGCAGCATCTTTCCACTGTCCAATTATACATTTTTGTCAATGGCTGTAAAGTTTTGGCACCATTGTGTACCCACTGCTACATGTTGCCAAAACCTAAGGATGGGCTGCGCCTCTCATGGGCCAGTGTGCTGTGCTTGCTGCCAGGATGACATTTTCCAGCCATCTACTGATGGATACACTGGCTTAGCCAATGCAATTTTCTCACTAGATGATAAAAGGAATCAAAGTCGAAACCAGCAAAAGTTCAAGAAGATGAAATTGCAAGAGGCAGCAGGGTTTATTAGAGACAGACAGTTGGTATACAGCAATGAACTCTTAGTTCTTGCAAAGTACTTGCAAAGTCTGCAGCAGACATTTATATTGCTTGTCAAGTCTCCCCTTATGGTTACCTCTTTTGATAGCAATGCTCTGCTTTAGATATTGCAATTGCAGTTCAACTACTCTTGCAGCCTCCTTACTCAGTTACTGCTTTCTCTCACACAGACATTCGTCTTTGGTCCTCTCTTGCAATCCTCTTCACATCAGGCACTCATACTCGTTTTGTATGGTAATCCACACAGCCTTTTACTATAGGCCCTTCCACTGTGCCAAATTTTCTTCCCCATCATATATTACTAAATCATTTTTATGAGTAATAAAAATCTTGACGATGATTGACGAAATGCAACAATTTTCATTCTATTTGAACTATTGTGTTTTATGCTCAGTGAAGTACACTTCAAATCCATATAACTCTCGTAAAAAGACAACCTTGATCATTTCTCTTAACAAGCAATCTTATTTGTGGTCCATTCTAAGCCTAGGGCATGTTGCTACTCAAAAAGAGAGTGAAAGTACCGTCATACAAAGGAAATTAAGAGAACAACCAAGTTTAAAATATACAAACCTGGAAACTGACAAAACGAGTCATTAGGGATTTACTAATGATGAAGCGTCATAAGCGGTTTGTTAGACAGGATTACTTATTTGGATGCTGAGAACCTGCCCTTCACTTTACACAGTGAACTTCCTGTAAGAAATATTACAGCTGAAAATTTGAAGTATTCAGGGGAGATGTAGACTATAGGGATACATATTATGCTGAAGCTCTCTCTATTTTCCACTCTACTGTACAAGGTACTTGAGTAAATCTCTTATTGCTCACTCGTTATAAAGTAAATTTAACATCTTGTGGATGCCAAGTATTTCTGAGCTGCATTTTCAGCCTGCTCTGCCAGAAGCCAAGCATCCAGCAACTTTATAGAAATCGTCAAGTGCATGAATGTCATTGTACAATAGCTCATATATTATGCATAAATGATGACAGTGGCGTCATGTATTTAGTATTTATTTTATATTTAGTGCATTCCAAAGCATGCACACATGAAGGAGTTTCACAATGGCTTAAAAAAATGCTTCTATTCTGATTATGCCGATTCCTTGGTATTTCATGCTGCGACAATAAGGTTCCAATACACAGAGATGTTTGCAATCACTGTCTAAGTAAATTCATTGCTGCAGCCAGTGAATCGGTAAGGGTGCATTCAGATGGCCGTATAACATGAACAACGATCGCAGTGTGCGGTCAGGCTGGCAGTTCTCCTGATCCGAGCATGACAGCTGCTTAGAAATACATACTGCCATGCTCAGTTCAGGAGAGCCACTAGCCAGTCTGAGCTTTGCGATGAGATGGTCTTCCTTTGTATATGGTCGTCTGACTGCGCCCTAAGTGGTATTTTTCTGTTGCCACAAAGAGGAATTAGAAACTACTGGAAGATTAAAGTGACGTTAGAATGTTAGTGGGGATTGATGAGGTATCGCTTCTTTTTTCAATTCCATTTTGAACTTTTCTTTTATTTAAAGTGATGCACCTCTGTGATAAAATAGTAGTAATTATGATTAATATCTTATAATCATATAAAATAACAGAGTAATTCTGTGCCAATCATCTGCCGACACATTGCTGGAACTCTGTCAGTATTTGTTCTTCCTGCTCCTGCAACAATGTGATGAAATAACATGTGTGAGATGCAGCTAATATTGCACTTATAGCAACTTATATTCCGGCTCATTTCTTTTGTTTTGCTGTAGTTTCTTAAAGTTTGTATACAGAGGGATGTAAGTCCCACTTTTGGATGTAGGCATTTCATCTATATAGCTTCCCATACGCAGGTGTCTGAACATTAGGGCTGGGTCCTGCTCTGCCCTCATCTATTTTGGTTTGCAACAGGAACAGAATAGCCGGCAGAAGGAGAACACAGACACCAGTTAGGGTAAAACCACAACGCGTTTCAATGGCATGCGCCGTCTTCTTCAGTTGGATATCCACCTGAAGAAGACGGTGCACGCTGTTGAAACGCATTGTAGTTTTACCCGAACTGGTGTCTGTGTTCTCCTTCTGCTCTCCTGAGACTGGCTATTCTGTTCCTGTTGCAAGTCTTTCTCCCCCGTTGTGGGGTATCCGGCTGGAGCTGCGGGGACCTGCGCACTTATTTCCTCCTCATTGAGACGGCCGCCAGCGCTCCTTCTACAAACCACCTTTTGTTGTTTTACACCCATCTATTTTGGTGACACATGGTGACGGAGCCCCTTAGTGACGGAGCCAATTTGGTACTTAATTACCGAGCCAATTTTTACAATTCTGACCACTGTCACTTTATGAGGTTATAACTTTGGAACGCTTTAACGGATCCCGCTGATTCTGAGACTGTTTTTCGTGACATATTATACTTCATGATAGTGGTAACATTTCTTCGATATTACTTGAGATGAGTTATGAAAAAAATCGGAAATATATGGAGAAAATTTTTACAATTTTGCAATTTTCAAATTTAGAATTTTTATGCCCTTAAATCAGAGAGATATGTCATATAAAATAGTTAATAAATAGCATTTCCCACATTTCTACTTTACATCAGCACAATTTTTGAAACAAATTTTTTTGTTAGGAAGTTAAGGGTTAAAAGTTGATCAGCGATTTCTCATTTTTACAGCAAAATTAACAAAGCCAATTTTTTTAGGGACCATCTCACATTTAAAGTCACTATGAGGGGTGTACATGACAGAAAATACCCAAACTTGACACCATTCTCAAAACTACACCCCTCAAGGTGCTCAATACCACATTCAAGAAGTTTATTAACCCTTGACATGCTTCACAGCAACTGAAACAATGTGGAAGGAAAAAAATGAACATTTAACTTTTTTTGCAAACATTTTACTTCAGAACCAATTTTTTATATATATATATATATATATATATATATATATATATATATATATATATATATATATTTTTATAAAGAAAACATGAACCACTGAATTTGCTGTGCAATTTCTCCTGAATATGCTGATACCCCATATGTGGGGGTAAACCACTGTTTGGGCGCACGGCAGGGCTTGGTAGAGAAGGAGTTCCGTTTGACTTTTTCAATGCAGAATTGGCTGGAATTGAGATCGGACGCCATGTCGCGTTTGGAGAGCCCCTGATGTGCCTAAACAGTGGAAACCCCACACAAGTGACCCCATTTTGGAAACTAGACCCTTTAAGGAACTTTTCTAGATGTGTGGTGAGCACTTTAAACCCCCAGGTGCTTCACAGAAGTTTATAATGTAGAGCCTTGAAAATAAAAAAATGCATTTTTTCTACAAAAATGATTTTTTAGCTCGCAATTTTATTTTCTCAAGGGTAACAGGAGAAATTGGACCCCAAAATTTGGTGTCCAGTTTGTCCTGAGTACGCTGATACCCCATATGTGGGGGGACCACTTTTTTGGCACACCGGGGCTCGGAAGGGAAGTAGTGACGTTTTAAAATGCAGACTTTGATGGAATGGTCTGCGGGTGTCATGTAGCATTTTCAGAACCCGTGATGTACCTAAACAGTAGAAACCCCCCACAAGTGACCGTATTTTGGAAACTAGACTCCCCAAGGAACTTATCTAGATATGTGGTGAGCATTTTGAACGCCCAAGTGCTTCACAGAAGTTTGATACAGAGCCATGAAAATAAGAAATCATTTTTTCCCCACAAAAATGATTTTTTAGCCCCCAATTTTTTTTTCTTGCAAGAGTAACATGAGAAACTGGACCCCAAAAGTTGTCCAATCAGTCCTGAGTACGCAGATACCCCAAATGTGGGGATAAACCACTGGGCGCATGGCAGAGCTCAGAAGAGAGGGAGCACCAATTTAACTTTTTGAAAGCAAAATTGGCTGTCGTGTTTGGAGACCCCTGATATACCTAAACAGTGGAAACCCCCCAATTCTAACTCCAACCATAACCCCAACACACCCCTAATGCTAATCCCAACCCAATCTATAACCCTAATCAAAACCCTAACCCCAAAACACCCCTAACCCTAGTCCCAACCCTAACCATAACTAATCACAAGCCTAACGCCAAAACACCCCTAACCTTAATCCCAACTCTAGCCCTAATCAAATCCCTATACCCAACACACCCCTAATCATAATCTCAACCCTAACCTCAAACCTAATCCCAACCCTAACCTTAACCCTAATCCCAAACCTAACTAATCCCAAACGTAACCCAAATGCCAACCTTACCCCTAATACCAACCCTAATCCAAACCCTAATTCCAACTCTAACCTAATCCCAACTCTAACCCTAAGTTTAGCCCCAACCCTAACCCTAACTTTAGCCCCAACCCTAGCCGTAACCCTAACTTTAGCACTAACCCTAACCCTAACTTTAGCCCCTAAGCCTAACTTTAGCACCAACCCTAACCCTAGCCCTAACTTTAGCCCTAACCCTAACCCTAAATTTAGCCCCAACCCTAACCCTAACTTTAGCCCCAACCCTAACCCTAACTTTAGCCCCAACCCTAACCCTAACCCTAACTTTAGCCCCAACCCTAGCCCTAACATTAGCACCAACCCTAACTCTAGCCCTAACCCTAACTTTAGCCCCAACCCTAACCCTAACTTTAGCCCCAACCCTAACCCTAGCCCTAACCTTAACCCTAGCCCTAACCCTAGCCATAGCCCTAACCATAACCCTAATTGGAAAATAGAAATACATTTTTAATATTATTATTTTTTCCTAACTAAGGAGGTGATAAAGGGGGGGGTGGATATGTACTTTTTTTTTATTTTGATCACTGTGATAGGATCTCACAGTGACCAAAATAAATTAAGAGGAAGAATCTGCCTCTGCTGACCGGTACATCACGGCGGGCGCATTGCGCATGCGCCAGCCATTTTCTTCCCGGAGGAAGAAGCCAGTGGCCAGGAGGGGACGCAGGAGGACCCAGGGACACCGGTAAGTATGACAGGGTCCCTGAATCCCCCTAATTCTCTGTCCTCTGATGTGCGGTTATTTACCGGTGATCACAAAACAGGGGCAGAGACCCCAAAGATCTTCTGGGTGCCAGCCAACGGGCAGACTGCGCATGCGCCTGCCATTTTTGTTCCCGGAAAAAGATGGCGGCACCCATCGGGAGCCACGAGGAGCATCGGGGGAGACGGGTGAGTATCGGGGGCTATCGGGGATCCTAGTTCTCTGTCCTCTGATGTGCAATCACATCAGAGGACAAAGAAATTAAATGGGAAATCGTGTTTTTTTGTGGCAACCCTGGGTCGGTAAAAACCGACCCGAATCATGTTCTCTGGCATCTCGGCTATCCCTGGCAACCGAGACCCCAGAGAAATTCCGACTCTGGGGAGCGCTATACACTTTTTCCACAGCGCCGTTAATTAACGGTACTGTGGTTTAAGTACCCTTAACTGCCGCCATTAAAAGGCGTATCGGTGGTCGTTAAGGGGTTAATAGAAGTAGGACCATCCATATTAGGTACACCTTGTCGCGGTGGGATGGCTTTTATACTTTTTTGATCAAAATAGCGTTAACAAAGTACCCTATGTTATTTACATTTGCTATTACTATTTATTTACTACAGGGTATATACTCATTTTATTTTATATTGTTTTTTTTCTGTTAAATTGCCACTACTAAACATGAAACTTAGAGCAACCTATGTTCCCCCTCATTTCTTTGGTTTTGCAGTTGCAGACAATAACTGATGTTGAGGACATGGGGTGTGACATCAGGGATGACGTCAAAATATTTTCTTTTTTTCTTTCTTCGTTTTTAATAAATTAATAACAAAACTTGGAAACATTCCCAAAAAATTATTTTAACTTTCTCTTTATTTTATTCTGCCTTTTATAACGTCAGCGATAATTTTAACATAGAGTGATCAAAAGTCCTGAATATATTAATGAACAAAAGATAGACTTAATAGATATGCAAAAGTCACAAGCATTGATATCACTAGTAGTGGGTGCCAGGGATGATGGTTTCAAAAATTAAAGAGGTTTCCCTTGAAGATAATCCTTGTCCATATGCCCTATTAGGAAGCATGAACTTCATAGAGGGGGTTCTCTTGCACTGGATCTATCTCTAGAAGCCAGATCAAAGAGCCATCTGTAGGAGTTGCTGCTGTTCTTGTGCAAATTGCCTCTTCTGAGAAAAAGAGGCCCTAAACTCTATAGCGCCACCTGTTGGAAGTAGCGATCCTACAAGTCACAATCAAGCCTTTAAACGAGTTGTGCAATATGACTTAGGATAAAAGCCAAATCAGTATCTCAATTCGCAAACACGGTGTTTCGGGCTGTTGGCCCTCATCATTGTGAAGGATGAGAACTAATTTGGCTAGGTGAGGCTCTGGACTGGGGTCTAAGGGGTATTGTTTCTCCTTATGGAGAGTGACATACCATCTCTGGCTTGTCAAGGTAAGGAGGCTTATTCATGCTGTTCTTGTGAACTTTTGACATCCTTTTATTACATCCATTCATTGGAAAAGCTGCTGTTTATTGCTGTATCTCCATTTCTGTGACAGCCAATAGGGAATATGCCTGTTAAGGTACCGTCACACTCAGCGATGCTGCAGCGATATAGACAACGAGCCGATCGCTGCAGCGTCGCTGTTTAGGTCACTAGGAGACGTCAAACACGGCAATAGCAGAACAATGCAGGAGCGATCCAGTGAGGTACTTATCGTTCTCGCTGGTTGTTAGCTCCATGTAAAAACATTGCAGCCATTGTTGCTTTTGCTGTCAAACATGATTAGTCATGCCGATCTGACGACCAAATAAAGTTCTGGACTTCGAGCTACGACCAGCGATGTCACAGCGGGATCCAGATCGCTGCTGAGTGACAAACACAACGAGATCGCTATCCAGGACGCTGCAACGTCACGGATCGTTGTCGTTCTCATTGTGAAGTTGCTCAGTGTGAAGGTACCTTTAGGTTTTTATTTCTACTCAATGTTTGCTGGGTGCGCTAGGAGTAGGGCTTTTTAACAATGTATGCAGGAGTATCTAAAATTGACTGATATTGATATTAGTCTCAAGGGATTCATACCTGTAATTATGAGACTTCTTAACTCGTGTCTTGATGATTATGCTTTATTGTTCGGATTGTTAAAAAATACCCAATTTCTGTCCAATTAAATCCACATTTAAGGCATCCAAACTGAGATAGCTCCCTGACTAGCTTTACAATCTGAAGTTTGTTTAATGCCATTATTTTTCATACAATATTGATCATCGGATTTGAAGCAGATGTTTATTTTGTCTTCTCAAATAGGATACAGCCTAATGAGAACAGTGAAAAGTCCATCAAAGTTATATTTGTGTGTGAAGCCTGAGTCTACCAACAAATATCAAAGAAGCCTTTGTGTGTGATGTAGGTATAAGTAAGAGTGATGAAGTGTTTGAAAAAGTGTGCGTCCCTCTGTGTTCTTTAGTCTCCATAAGCAGACATAGCCAAACCAAAATAGGTATTTAGCATTAAAAAAAAACAAGTCCAACATAGATCCAGGAGAACAGCGTGAAAAAAAATTCTATTTTCATCGCAGCTCTGCAATATAGCCATTTTCTCAATTTGCTTCCCACTATGGTTACAAATTCAGAGGTTTAGGGAAAAAGTTATAGCAGCAATGCAATAAAAATGACAAAAATAGAATATGTGAAATCTCATATTCCAGTAAAGTCTCATTTCATCAAGACATTTTGTAGACTGGTCTTGTTGAAGAGTGTGCCGGGAAAATATGCGCTTTTGCCTCTTAGGGCATGTGCACACGTTGCAGATTTGTCTGCACAATTCTCTGCACAGAATCTGCATCTCTTGGCAGAAAATGCAGGTAAAAATCCACGTGTTTTTGCTGCGGTTTTGATGATGCGTTTTTTGTGCGGATATTCATGCATTTTTTCATGCAGATTTGTCTGCGTTTTTGTAACCTAAATAAAGATCTATTATTTAACAAAAAAAGAATTGCGATGTAATTTCTTTGTCCAACCTATTATTTTACATACTCCATTGGAGAATAATGTTTACACACACAGACAGATAGATAGATAGATAGATAGATAGATAGATAGATAGATAGATAGATAAATAAAAAAACAGAAAAATTGGAGGCTGCACACTGTTTGTAGTGAAAAGAGCTATTTAATTAGCCCAGAAGACGACGTTTCGGTCCCAGCAGGAACCTTTCTCAAGGCTGATTGCTTGAGAAAGGTTTCTGCTGAGACCGAAACGTCGCCTCCTGGGCAAATTAAATAGCTCCTTTTCACTACAAACAGTGTGCTGCCTCCAATTTTTCTAGATTTTTGTAATTGAGGTTTGGTATTTGCATGGGGGCTCTGCACCCAGACTCTTTCCTTGTGCTGCTCAAATTTTCTTCCTCTTAGATAGATCTATAGATAGATAATATATAGACCATAGATAATAGAGAGATGATAGATAGATAGATAGATAGATAGATAGATAGATAGATAGATAGATAGATAGATAGATAGATAGATAAAAATGAAGGCAGCACACCAAAATTTTCAAGGTGAAAAAGTGAAAAAACTTTATTCAGCCTCACATGTCCTGAGCAACGTTACGTCTCCTTCTGAGCCATTGTCAAGCTTGAAAATTTTGGAATGCTGCCTTCATTTTTCTTCTGTCTAAATTGGGCAAGGATTGGACTTTTGCCTGGGAGGCCTGGCACCCGCCAAAGATCATTGTGCTGTTCCTTTTTTCTGATTAAAATAGATAGATAATAATAAGGCCGATGTTTAGTAATGAACCTAATAAAATGGTACATAAATAGTTGAAGACACACATACACAAAAATCTGCACACGATATCTTTAATTTAAGAAAAAAATGGGGTGTGCCCCTGCCCAAATTTTTGCGCCAGAGAGGAAAAGCCGATGACTGGGGGCTGATGTTTCTAGGCTGGGAGGGGGTTAATACCCATGGAGCTTCCAAGGCTATGAATCTCAGCCCGCAGCTGTATATTTAGACTTTACTGGCTATTAAAATAGGGGACCCCCAAAAAAATGCCATGGGGTCCCCCTATAATTAATAGCCAGAAACGCTATGCAGACAGCTGCTGGCTGATATTCATAGCCTAGAGCTACAAATACCAGATGCGCCAATTCTGGGTCTTAGCCTCTCTCTTCCCACTGCCCTGTAGTGGTGGCATATGGTGTAATAAAGGGTTAGTGTCACCTTTGATTGTAAGGTGACATTAAGCCTGGTTAGTAAGGAGAGGCGTCAATAAGACACCTATCCATTACTAATCCTAAAATAGTGAAAGAGTGAAATAAAGACACAGCCAAAAAAAAGTATTTTAATATTCTTAATTTCACCATACTTCCAACCATGCCTAATTCCCCGAAGCCATTGATCACCTGAAAAAATAAAAAATAATAAACCAACAGAATACTCCCTGTTCTGACGCAGTCCAATTAATAACGAGTGTCCCACGACTATCTTCCCTATAGAACAGTGCCATCAGGAGATGTGACCACTCTATAGGGCCTCCCACGATGCATTGGCAGGAGATAATGGCTCCTGCAGTGCATTGCTGAAGAGGTTACCTGAGTTCAGGCTCACTTTACGGCAATGCTGCGTGGGAATTTTCTCACACAGCGCTGTCAGTGAGAGAATGAACTCAGGTGACCTCTCTCCCGACAGCAGTCGAGGGATACATCACGGAGGATTACTTCCACTTGTCAGTTCATCGCAGAGGCCCTGTAGAGCATGGACATCGCCCGATGTCACTGTTCTACACGGGAGATCATCATGGGAAACTCGTTATTAACTGGACTACGGCAGAAACGTAGGTACAGGTTGATTTATTATGTTATTTTTATTACAGGTGATCGAGGGTTTCGGGGACTAGGTGATTGGTGAGTAGTGTTGAGCATTCCGATACCGTAAGTATCGGGTATCGGCCGATATTTGCGGTATCGGAATTCCGATACCGAATTCCGATACTTCCCGCGTATCGGATACCGGAATCGGAAGTTCCCAGAATTAAAATTGAACGCAGCAGCCAATGAGGAATGAATGAAAGTGTGGGCACATCCTGTTTAGCATGGTGGGCATGTAAGTACTGGCAAGGCTGGGATTGGCTGCTGAAATGATGTCACTCTGCACTATAAAAAAGCGCTGCCGCCATTTTGCGCTCACTCTGCTGTGATTTCAGTTAGGGACAGGACGCTGTGTTCTAACTGAGGGCCAGTTGAGCTTGCTAATTGCTTTATTTTCCTTTCCAAAGGCTAATTTAGCAAAACGCTGTGTGTTCTTCACTGTTCACCTTGCTCTTGCCTTGCAGCGCTGTTTTAACAGCGTTCTGCAAGGTCTCTGTGTGTGTGTGCAGCTCACTCTGTAGTCTGTGTGCAGCCATATACCCGGTTGTATTCAGCTCAGGGGGGGTTCACACTGCCTCACACAGTTGTTCTTTTTTGCTCTTAGTGCAGCCTGCTGCACATTTTTTCTCAAATTTCCTATTAGTGTTTTTCCACCAGTCTCCAGCTCTATTGTGGAAAAACACTACATAGGATAACCTAGAGGAGGGTTTTTTGGCCTTGCAGCGCCGTTTACGGCTGTCTGCACGGTCTCCGTGTGAGCCCAGCTCGCCCTGTAGTCTGTGTGCAGCCATAGCCGGTTGGATTCAGCTCAGGGTTCGTTACTGGCTCATACCTTGAGAAAAATTTTCCTTTTTTTCAAATAGTGCAGCCTGTTTAAAATTTGAAAAAAAAAAATTCCTATTAGTGTCTTTCCACTCGTATCCAGCTAAATAGTGGAAAAACACTACATAGGATAACCTAGAGGGGTTTTTTTGGGCCTTGCAGCGCCGTTTACGGCTGTCTGCACGGTCTCTGTGTGAGCGCAGCTCGCCCTGTAGTCTGTGTGCAGCCATAGCCGGTTGGATTCAGCTCAGGGTGCGTTACTGCCTCATACCTTGAAACACAATTTCCTTTTTTTCAAATAGTGCAGCCAGTTTAAAATTTGAAAAAAAAAATTCCTATTAGTGTCTTTCCACTTGTATCCAGCTAAATAGTGGAAAAACACTATATAGGATAACCTAGAGGAGGGTTTTTTGGCCTTGCAGCGCCGTTTACGGCTGTCTGCACGGTCTCCGTGTGATTTAAACTAGCTCTGTAGCCCGATCTGCACCAAAAAAAAAGTTAAGTTCACCAAACACAACTTAACACTTGTGTAGGCCACATTTGAAAAATAATAAAGTTTAGTCCACAATTTACAACATTAGTGTTTCTTACACCTGTTAGGAGGAGCATTACAGGAATAAGCACACTAAGGCCTTAGTACTTTTCTGCTTATCTTTATCTGTCAACCAAGATGAAGAGGGCAGGGAGTAAGGCACGTGGGCGTGGGCGCGGAGCAGGGAGAGGAGCAGGGAGAGGACGTGGTGATTCTGTGCCTGCTGCGGGCGCCGGTGACTCGTCGTCACTCAGTTTCAGCAGGGAACAGTCCTTCATGCGCAGCTTTGTCGGAGAGCGCCGTGCACCGCTGCTGCGTGAAGACCAAATTGAAGCCGTTGTCGGGTGGATGGCAGCTAACGCCTCGGCATCGACTTCAGTTAGTGCCACATCCTCTCAGGCACAGAGCACTGGAGAGCAGCCATCTGTCTCTTCACCACCTGCCAAATTGACCAGGTAGTCAGAGAGCCCAGGACAGGAGCCGTCTCTACTTCTGTTCTCTGAATCTCTTGGCTTGGAAACAGGGGGCCAGCCAAGCAGCATTGGAGAAATGGAAGAAGAGGCAGTGTGCAGTGATGCCCAACACCTTTTTCTCTCTGACTCTGAAGAGGCAGGTGGGCCAGTGCCTCCGGTGACCACAGCGCAGTACGCATCTGATGATGAAACTCAGGTGCCGCTTTCTCGTGCGTACTGTGCTGCTGAGACTACCCAGGAGGAGCAGTTGGTGGCAGAGGGTAGTGGAGATGATGAGGTCCTTGACCCATCGTGGCGTGAGGAACAGGAAGGTGGTGGGAGCAGCTCAGAGGAAGAGCTTCCTCTTACGGGCCAAAGAGGGAGAGGGAGGGGGAAGACTGCGGAGCCTGTAGCCTCCACTTTGGCACCCGTTAGGAGCCTGTCTCTTTCCAAAGCCAAAAAGGGCGCTCCCAAGACTTGCAGTGCCTGGTCCTTTTTTGACACAGTTGCAGATGACATTTGTTTTGTCAAATGCAAGCTGTGTCATCAGAAAGTAAAAAGAGGGAAAAATGTCAGCAACCTCAATACCACAAATATGTGGAAACATGTGCGGACCAGGCACGCGGTGGAGTTACAGAAACACACTGAAGATGTAGGCCAACCAACAGCGGCAGCTACCACCTCTTCAGCTCGTGTTGCCTCTTCCTCCAGCTCACGCACAGCTGGTTTGGCTTCCTCCCAGAGACCTTGTGTAATTCCACCCACAGCACCACCTTCCCAGTCATCCTCACACTCCCAGCCTAGTCTACAGCCATCGGTAGTACAGGCATGGGAGAAAAGGCGAGCATTCTCGGCAAACCACCCCCGAGCACAGGCTCTGAATGCAGGCATTGCCAAACTGTTGTCCCTGGAAATGCTCTCGTTCAGGCAGGTGGAGACTGACAGCTTCCGTGACTTGATGGCATTGGCAGTCCCACAGTACAAGGTGCCCAGCCGCTTTTACTTCAGCAGGCAGGCTGTCCCTGCCCTGCACAGGCATGTTGAGGCAAACATAAAACATGCGCTACTGAACGCCGTCAGTAGCAAGGTCCACCTCACCACCGATGCGTGGACCAGTCAGCATGGACAGGGGCGATATGTTTCCCTCACTGCCCATTGGGTTAATGTTGTTGAGCCAGGTACAGATCGTGCGAGTGGCGCAGGACGTGTCCTGCCCACTCCAAGGATTGCAGGAATCCAGTCTGTAGGCATCGACTCCTCCTCTTACACCAGTTCCTCTGATTCCTCTCTGCAGGATCCGTCACAGTCCACCCCCACATGGACCCGTGAACGTTTACCTATGACCGACATGAGCACAGCCGTGGCCAAACGTCAGCAGGCCGTCTTGAAACTAGTTTCATTGGGGCATCGAAGCCACACAGCGCAGGAGCTCTGGAATGCCATCAAGCAGGAGAGCGATGTGTGGTTACTGCCAGCGAATCTCCAGCCAGGCATGGTAGTGTGTGACAATGGCCGAAATCTGGTGGCAGCTTTGGCCCTTGGCAACCTCACTCACATCTAATGTCTGGCACATGTGCTCAATTTGGTTGTGCAGAGTTTTCTGAGGGACTATCCGGATCTTGATGCCCTGCTGCACAAGGTCCGCCTAGAGTGTGCTCACTTGCGGCGTTCCAGCTTGGCCAGATCCCGCATTGCTGCTCTGCAGCGCAGATTCCGCCTTCCGGAACACCACATCATATGTGACCTACCTACCCGGTGGAATTCCACGTTACATATGTTGGAGCGGTTGTGTGAGCAGCAGCAAGCAGTTATGGAGTACCAGCTGCATCAGGCGCAAAGAAGTCGCAGTCAGCGCCGATCAGACTTCACAACCACAGAGTGGGCCACTCTGAAGGACGTCTGCCAGGTTTTGCGTCCTTTTGATTATTCCACGCGGATGGCAAGTGCAGATGATGCACTAGTCAGCATGACTGTCCCCCTTATCTGCCTGCTTCAGCAAACTTTGCAAGGGTTAAGGGATGATGTGGTGGAAGAGGTGGAGGATGAGGAGTCACCTTTTCCATCAGCTTCTGGAGAGTCAGCGCCACGTGGTTCCTCACAAAGGGGTACGCAGGGGCCAATTTGTGAGGAGGATGAGGAGGAGTCAATGGACGAGGAAGAGCTCCGTCCAGAGGAGGGAGCGACACAATTGTCCAGTGGTCAGTGTGTACAGCGAGGGTGGGGTGATGACGAGCGGGCAGAGATCATGTCTCAAGCAGGGGACAGCGTTTCTGGGCCGGTTGGCACTCTGCAGCACATGGTGGATTTTATGCTGCAGTGCCTGAGAAATGACCGCCGCATCGACCACATTCTCAACATGCCTGATTATTGGGTGTTCACCCTCCTCGATCCTCGCTACCGGGACAACGTCCAAAACCTCATCCCTGCGTTGACCCGGGAGCGTAAATTGCGGGAGTACCACGACACACTGGTGAATTCCATCATCTTCTCCTGTCCAACTGAGAGGAGTGCTGCTAGTGCTTTACAAAGCAGCTCAGTGCGTCGAGGCAGTGGGGGAGGCTCTGCCCAAAGAGGGAGCAGAAGCAGTGCCTCTGCCCAAGGCAAGCCGAGTATGGCACAACTCTGGCACACTTTTGTGTGCCCGCCCCAAATGTCTACACCATCACCGGCGGCTCCAGTCAGCAGGAGGCAACGGTTCCGTCAGATGGTGACAGACTACATGGCTTGCCCTCTTACTGTACTCCCAGACGGCTCTTCCCCGTTCAAGTTTTGGGTCTCTAAGCTGGATACATGGCCAGAGCTAAGTCAGTATGCATTGGAGGTGCTGGCTTGCCCTGCGGCTAGTGTCTTATCGGAACGTGTCTTTAGTGCCGCAGGTGGTGTACTAACAGACTGTCGCATGCGACTATCCTCCGATAACGTTGACCGGCTTACTTTCCTGAAAATGAACCAGGCCTGGATCTCGCAGGAATTTGCCACTCCTCTGCCTGATTAATTAATTGGGTGCCATCCAGGTCTTCTGCTGTGTTCATCTTTCTACCACCTGAAATGCTATTCCTGGGCTCTAACACCGCCAGTTTTTGCCCGGACATGCGATCTGCACAGAGAAAAACACCAGTCAATGTGTCAGTGGGGTTCAGCAACGCCAGCTGTTCCCCTGCTGTGTAGCTTGCAACGTGACCTGCAAACGCCACGCAGGCACATGAGCTGAAATTGAAGGGAGCCTGGTCCCCACCCCCAGGTGTTTCTATGTATAACAGCCACCTTGTACAGCAGTACTGCTGCATTTGTACAAGGTGGCTGATGTTCTCTCCTTGCCCACGTGGAACTCAACACGTACAAAATTTGTCTCTTTGAGACCATTCCACTGTCCCTGAGGTGTGACTTTCCTTTCTAATGATACGCAGCACCCCCCTTGGTAGCGCTTCCCGTCTTCTGACATCATTGGTTGGCTAGTTGCGCCTGTTCGTCCGCCCTGCCTGAATAAAATGCTCCTCGTTGTCTTACTTATTTTGACTGCGAGGGTGTGATTGATGGGCACGAGCAGTGCATATCTTCGCCTGTCTTAACTCATCTCCTTCCGCCTTCTTCAGACTGTGCAGCCTCATGGCCGCGGCATGCGAGAAGGGATCAGCAGAGGCCGCCCAGTCTGAAGCAGGTGTAAGGACGTGTGTGAGCGGCCAAAATATTTACTGCTCAAGGCCACGAATCCCAGCACCGCAGTGTGGCTTTATGAAAAGACACTGTGGGTCTGGGATTTATGGCCATCGTGAACCGCACTGGCCAACATGAAATGATGTAATAAGATGGGCAGCGCTAACAGGGCATTGCCAAGGGATAACACAAGAGCACAGACTCCTGTACAGCAAATAACAACGCTCAGGAAGCTGCGCCAAGCACCAAGGCGTTATTTTGGACACCTGTGCTGCGTCTCATCAAAAAACCAAGTCACGCATCCACTACAGTTTGACTGTAGAATGGGGTAAATTGTGTACGTCTTTCATTCAGCGTGTGCAAGTAGTCAAATTAATAGAGCAACCTTTCACTTGTGCAGCATTAATACTGCACAAGGTGTGTCTCTTGTAGTTTGTAACACCTGAGGGGGGGTTAAAGGTTTCCTTTGAAATTGGTTCAACTAGGCTTCGGCCTACACTCTGCTCCTCTCCTCCTCCTCCTGCTTCAACACGGGCTCTAACATCGCTAGTTTTTGCCCGCAAGTGCTAGCTGCACAGAGAAAAAAACACCCGCCATTGTGTTAGTGGGGTTCAGCAACGCCAGTTGTTCCCCCAGTGTGTAGCCGGCAAAGTGTCCTGCAAACGCAACGCAGACACAAAGCTGCCTCCAGTGCAGGCTTCGGCCTACACTCATCTCCCCCTGCTTACCCTTTGCTCCAACACCGCTAGTTGGGGCTCTAGGAAGACAATCTTTAATAGGCAAGGCAACGCATCTGGGTTCCAGCACCGCCAGCTGGTTCTCGGCAGTGTTTTTGTCACAGGTACTCCCTCGTGCCAAACCTGGTTTCAGCACCGTCAGCTGTTTCCGGGGTGTGTCAAACTCGCTGAGACGCCTATGTTTGCCCCGTCGTGTTGCAGTCGGGTTAGCCAACTCCAGGGTGCCTCCAGTTTAGGAGCTTCCTATGTGGGCTGCGTGAACTGGTAGTCAAGGCTGGTTCTGTAGTGCCAGTAGGCCCAGCTCCCCCTGTAGGACTGTTGGGGTTCGGTAACTGCGGCTGCCTCGCGGCCTAGCTGTTCTCTCCTCTCCAGTGGACCTTCGGGTCCACCACCTGGTTCCAGCACCGTCAGCTGGTTCCGGGCCGAGCCTTTGGCTTAGGTGCCTCCTCCTGGGTATCCGAGTTCCGCCAACGCCAGGCGGTCCTTGGTAGTGCTTTTAAGCGCGGGCACCTACAGCTTAGTAACCGGGTTCCAGCACCGTCAGCTGCTCCTCGGTCGTGCCATTGGCTCTTGCACACTGGGGCAACGCATCTGGGTTCCAGCACCGCCAGCTGGTTCTCGGCAGTGTTCTTGTCACAGGTACTCCCTCGTGCCAAGCCTGGTTTCAGCACCGTCAGCTGTTTCTGGGTTGTGTCAACTTCACTGAGACGCCTATGCTTGCCCCGTCGTGGTGCGGTCGGGTTAGCCAACTCCAGGGTGCCTCCAGTTTAGGAGCTTCCTATGTGGGCTGCGTGAACTGGTAGTCAAGGCTGGTTCTGTAGTGCCAGTAGGCCCAGCTCCCCCTGTAGGACTGTTGGGGTTCGGTAACTGCGGCTGCCTCGCGGCCTAGCTGTTCTCTCCTCTCCAGTGGACCTTTGGGTCCACCACCTGGTTCCAGCACCGTCAGCTGGTTCCGGGCCGAGCCTTTGGCTTAGGTGCCTCCTCCTGGGTATCCGAGTTCCGCCAACGCCAGGCGGTCCTTGGTAGTGCTTTTAAGCGCGGGCACCTACAGCTTAGTAACCGGGTTCCAGCACCGTCAGCTGCTCCTCGGTCGTGCCATTGGCTCTTGCACACTGGGGCAACGCATCTGGGTTCCAGCACCGCCAGCTGGTTCTCGGCAGTGTTCTTGTCACAGGTACTCCCTCGTGCCAAGCCTGGTTTCAGCACCGTCAGATGTTTCTGGGTTGTGTCAACTTCACTGAGACGCCTATGCTTGCCCCGTCGTGGTGCGGTCGGGTTAGCCAACTCCAGGGTGCCTCCAGTTTAGGAGCTTCCTATGTGGGCTGCGTGAACTGGTAGTCAAGGCTGGTTCTGTAGTGCCAGTAGGCCCAGCTCCCCCTGTAGGACTGTTGGGGTTCGGTAACTGCGGCTGCCTCGCGGCCTAGCTGTTCTCTCCTCTCCAGTGGACCTTCGGGTCCACCACCTGGTTCCAGCACCGTCAGCTGGTTCTAGGCAGTGTCTTTTGCTCTTGTACCTTCTGCTCCCCATCCTGGTTCCAGTAACGTCAGCTGGTTCCGGGCAGAGCCTTTGGCTTAGGTGCCTCCTTCTGGGTATCCAAGTTCCACCAACGTCAGGTGGTCCTTGGTAGTGCTTTCAGGCACGGGTACCTCCTGCTTAGTAACCGGGTTCCAGTAACGTCAGCTGGTCCTCGGTAGTTCCATTGGCTCTTGGACCTTCGGCTACCCATCCGGGTTCCAGTACCGTCAGCTGGTTCTCGGCAGTGTCTTTTGCTCTTGTACCTTCTGCTCCCCATCCTGGTTCCAGTAACGTCAGCTGGTTCCGGGCAGAGCCTTTGGCTTAGGTGCCTCCTTCTGGGTATCCGAGTTCCGCCAACGTCAGGCGGTCCTTGGTAGTGCTTTTTAGCACGGGTACCTCCTGCTTAGTAACCGGGTTCCAGTAACGTCAGCTGGTCCTCGGTAGTTCCATAGGCTCTTGAACCTTCGGGTAGCCATCCGAGTTCCAGTTCCATCAGCTGGTTCTTGGCATTTTCTCAGCCTTCTTGTACCTTCTGCTACATTTCCAAGTTTAAGACCCTAAAGTCGACGACCCGGAAGACCACCCCGATGACGACGACCCGGAAGACCACCCCGATGACGGCGGCGGAGACGACGACGGCGGAGACGACGACGGCGGAGACGACGACGGCGGAGACGACGACACTGAAGACGACAACCCTGGAGACGACGACATGGAAGACCGAGAAGCAGAAGAACAAGAGGCTGCAGAACAAAGAGCAGAAGAACATTAAGCATAAGACTTAATATCAGAGCAAAAGATATTATCTAAATTATATGCAGAAGAAGACTAAGCAGTGTATGGGGGTGAGTCCGTTCCTCCTCGTGGTGCCCCTGGATAAAGCCTGATGCTGCAGGCCAAACTGAACGCGGACAAATGTAACTTTTGTGACTGGCAGAACGGAAGGTGTAATCTTCCAACTTTTATAGATAACAACTACGGGAATGCCTGTCACAAATGAGAATATGATGAAGAAGTAGAATAGGAAGAATAATAACAGTGGAATAAAAAGAATATGTAGAATAGGAAGAATAATAATAGTTGAAGAAAATGAATATGAAGAATGTAATAAAAAAAAAAAAAAAATAGGTAGAAGATGAAGAAGATGAATAAGGTGAAGAAGTTGATGTCAAAGATGCTGATGATGATGAAGATGAAAGTGTGGGAAAAGGAAAAAAAAGAAGGGGAAGGTCGTGGAATAGTGAAACATCAATATCTGACAAAATAAAAAAAAAATTTACATAGTCAATATCTTTTTCAATCCGAACGTCTTTAAAAAAAAAAAAAATCATGCTATTCTATTTGATTGGGCTAATCCTCATTGCCTTTAATGTCTCCGCCACCTCCCCCAATACATCCTACATTATTCATAGTTGTTTTCCTTCATGTAGAATGAACCTACAAGGAAAGAAAGGGTTTATTTTAATTCCGATATTTTGGTCCCATTGACTTGCATTGGGATCGGGTATCGGTATCGGCGATATCCGATATTTTTTGAATATCGGCCGATCCAAACCGATACCGATACTTTCCGATATCGGAAGGCATCGCTCAACACTATTGGTGAGTATATACTGTATGTTATATGTTGTATGCACTGTCTGTAATGTATGTCCTGTATGCCTGCTGTATGTTCTGTACGTATTTTTCCGGACATGCTGTCACTGTGAGCATTCATAGCTGGATGGGAGCAGTAGTCACATCAGACAATGGCTGCTTACACAGATCCGCACACACACAGGAATACACGCACGCACACACACGCACACACAGAGACAGGCACAGACCCACACACACACATAAAACGCAGACCGTCGCACACAGACACGCACATAGTCTCCGTCCACACTAAGCCCATACACTTTCCTCCTCCCGATCTTCAGTGTTTCTCGCACCCACATCCGCAGCAAATCCACAGATCTTTTTACACCTGCGGTTTTGCTGCGGATGTGCCTGACTCAATGGAAGTCAAAGGGTGCATCCTGGGCGTAACTGTATTGCAATCAAGTCATTGAAGTCGTAATTGCAGAATAGCCTTTAAATAAAGCCAGAGATGTCTTAGCTACAGCATATGTAATAACCTCAAAAAAACAAATCAATGACATTTGAATAAAGCAAAACATAGGTTATAAGACTAATCATAGACATTCTTCTATTAAAAACTCCTTTAAGAGTTCCATATTTTTCTCGCATCAATGGGAAAACCTTAATCTATCAGTTGATGAACCACTGGAAATGCTTTTTTCCATTAGCTAGTGTCTTAAAAAGACGGATAACCCCAGAGGCACACTTATGGTGATAGATGTCACTCAGATGTTTCAGTTTCACATTTCTGTTGTACATTGCAATCACTGAAATGATTTTCAATCAGATCTTTCTAGTCACTGAGGACATGTTCCAAAACTGCATTGTGCAGAATAATTACTAGAAAAACTTTTACATAAAACATTTTCTCCTGATCTCTAATTAATAGGAGTAACTAACAATGAGCGATGATGAGTCTCCTATTGAATAGTCAGGGTACAATTTTCCCTAGCTGTTTCCTAATTGTATTCTATTATTGCTAATAAATTGGAAAGTAAATGTTTAATTATGAAACTTTGCTGGATGCTCAAATGTTATCATCTGGTAAAATGCAGTAATATGTAAAACATCTGTTGAGCTAAGCTTTGGAGTATTAAAGATGTGAAATTTTCTGCCTCCTCCTGTCTAGCTGTTTTATCTAAACTGTGTAGATTGCACTCTGTGCTATCGTCTATTAAAGTGGGTTCTATATAGTGCACCATAGGTGATTATTAAAAAAATAATGTAGGGGCTCTTGCGTTTTCCTTATGTATATTTGTATTAGGTGATCTGCACTTTATGGGTCATTTGCCATGTTTCTTCTTAGAGTTGGGCAGATTGATTAGAAAGACACTTATCCATCGGTCAGGCCAGTAGTCTCTGGCTGTTGGATGGGAGGCTTGTGGATCCTTTACCCTCTAGAATTCATAGTGCAGTTTTAGATTAGCCTGGTTGGTGCAACATAATCATTGTGGTGTGATGCACAGATGATGTTGTGCCAGGCCATCTAATCAAAAATCATGCCAGGGATCCTGGAAGATAACAGATTTGTAAGCCTCCTGTCCAACGACCAGAAAATGCTGACCTGCCAAATGGATCAGAGCTTAGCAAATTGATCCACCCAACTCTATTGATTCCTTCTCTCCCTCTAATATAGTTCTCTTACTTGAGACAGCATATCCCATGATGTCTCTGATTTTGTTGGCGAGTCCAAGGCAGGTCACATTATGCTTTATATGGAGTTGTACCTTGCACGGCTTACTTCTCACTAATATTGCATAGACTACTTGTAATTTCTATAACACAGTGCCATCTTAAGGCTGGGTTCACACAGCCGTGTAGAGAAATGGGCCAGTCAGATCTGCGAATTACACATGTACCTGACTCCATGTGCAGCCTTGTGTGCTAAAGCATCCTTTACATTGCATATATTATTCTGGTCCACATAATTGATGTAAGAAATACAGTGGGGCAAAAAAGTATTTAGTCAGTCAGCAATAGTGCAAGTTCCACCACTTAAAAAGATGAGAGGCGTCTGTAATTTACATCATAGGTAGACCCCAACTATGGGAGACAAACTGAGAAAAAAAATCCAGAAAATCACATTGTCTGTTTTTTTAACATTTTATTTGCATATTATGGTGGAAAATAAGTATTTGGTCAGAAACAAAATTTCATCTCAATACTTTGTAATATATCCTTTGTTGGCAATGACAGAGGTCAAACGTTTTCTGTAAGTCTTCACAAGGTTGCCACACACTGTTGTTGGTATGTTGGCCCATTCCTCCATGCAGATCTCCTCTAGAGCAGTGATGTTTTTGGCTTTTCGCTTGGCAACACAGACTTTCAACTCCCTCCAAAGGTTTTCTATAGGGTTGAGATCTGGAGACTGGCTAGGCCACTCCAGGACCTTGAAATGCTTCTTACGAAGCCACTCCTTCGTTGCCCTGGCGGTGTGCTTTGGATCATTGTCATGTTGAAAGACCCAGCCACGATTCATCTTCAATGCCCTTGCTGATGGAAGGAGGTTTGCACTCAAAATATCACGATACATGGGCCCATTCATTCTTTCATGTACCCGGATCAGTCGTCCTGGCCCCTTTGCAAAGAAACAGCCCCAAAGCATGATGTTTCCACCACCATGCTTTACAGTAGGTATGGTGTTTGATGGATGCAACTCAGTATTCTTTTTCCTCCAAATATGACAAGTTGTGTTTCTACCAAACAGTTCCAGTTTGGTTTCATCAGACCATAGGACATTCTCCCAAAACTCCTCTGGATCATCCAAATGCTCTCTATCAAACTTCAGACGGGCCCGGACATGTACTGGCTTAAGCAGTGGGACACGTCTGGCACTGCAGGATCTGAGTCCATGGTGGCGTAGTGTGTTACTTATGGTAGGCCTTGTTACATTGGTCCCAGCTCTCTGCAGTTCATTCACTAGGTCCCCCCGCGTGGTTCTGGGATTTTTGCTCACCGTTCTTGTGATCATTCTGACCCCACGGGGTGGGATTTTGCGTGGAGCCCCAGATCGAGGGAGATTATCAGTGGTCTTGTATGTCTTCCATTTTCAAATTATTGCTCCCACTGTTGATTTCTTCACTCCAAGCTGGTTGGCTATTGCAGATTCAGTCTTCCCAGCCTGGTGCAGGGCTACAATTTTGTTTCTGGTGTCCTTTGACAGCTCTTTGGTCTTCACCATAGTGGAGTTTGGAGTCAGACTGTTTGAGGGTGTGCACAGGTGTCTTTTTATACTGATAACAAGTTTAAACAGGTGCCATTACTACAGGTAATGAGTGGAGGAAAGAGGAGACTCTTAAAGAAGAAGTTACAGGTCTGTGAGAGCCATAAATCTTGATTGTTTGTTTCTGACCAAATACTTATTTTCCACCATAATATGCAAATAAAATGTTAAAAAAACAGACAATGTGATTTTCTGGATTTTTTTTTCTCAGTTTGTCTCCCATAGTTGAGGCCTACCTATGATGTAAACTACAGACGCCTCTAATCTTTTTAAGTGGTGGAACTTGCACTATTGCTGACTGACTAAATACTTTTTTGCCCCACTGTACATTCTTCAATTTACACACACAAATCATTTGTCTGTGTGGTAAACTGGCTACGTGCACTGTTATATTGGCTAAAATGGTGTACTCTCCTTGTGTAGTACAAAAAGGTTATTGTGGGTAGTACTCTCATCAGCCTAAAACTTCTGTCACTGTTAACAGTGAGGTCATGTGCCGCTGTTGGGAGTATTCATCAGCCGGCAACTGCGCTATAAATAAAATGACAAAACTGACAGCTGCAGGCTGCAACTCTCAGCTGTCAGCTTTATTATGGCTGATTATCAAGAAAAGAAGGGTCCCACAACGTTTATTTTAATTATTTAAATGATTAATTTTAAAAAACGATGTGGGATCCGTCCACTATTTACAACCAGCCAAGCTAAAACAAACAGCTAGAGGCTGGTATTCTCAGACTTGTATTGGGCCATGGATATTGCCTCCCTCCAAGCCTGACAATAGCAGTCCATAACCACCCAAGAAAAGGCACATCTATTAGTTGCTCCAATTCTGGCACTTTGCCGGGCTCTTCCCACTTACCCTGGTGCTGTGGCAAGTGGAGTAATAGTTGTGGGGTTGATGTTAGCTGTTTTATGGCCTCAAACAAAAAAGGCAGCACTCTGTAGTGCCATAGCATGCAAATATGAAATATGAAAATTGAATTGCATTACTGCATTAGAAATATGAAAAATTGAGAAAGCTTATTGCATAAATTGGCAAATTCATGTGTACCTGGAAGCCACATTAAGGCGTTTCTCATTTCCAGGACCTAAACAATGCCTTTCCTCTCTTCGAATAAAGTCTTCATCTGTATGTGAACATGAATCCTCTCTTAAGGTACCTTCACACCGAGCAACTTTAGAATGAGAACGACAGCGATCCATGACGTTGCAGCGTCCTGGATAGCGATCTCGATGTGCTTGACACGCAGCAGCGATCTGGATCCTGCTGTGACATCGCTGGTCGTAGCTAGAAGTCCGGAACTTTATTTGGTCGTCAGGTCGGCGTGATTCGTCATGTTTGACAGCAAAAGCAACAATGCCTGCAATGTTTTTTCATGGAGCTAACAACCAGCGAGAACGATAAGTACGTCACTGGATCGCTCCTGAATCGTTCTGCTATTGCCGTGTTTGACGTCTCCTAGCGACCTAAACAGCGACGCTGCAGCGATCGGCTCATTGTCTATATTGCTGCAGCATCGCTTAATGTGACGGTACCTTTAGACTAAAATCTATATCTCTGTGGAGGGGTAGTGGTCCTGCTGGGATTTAAAATACCTGTGGCTAAAAGGCGGAGTGCTCAGTCAGAAGGCTAATGAAGCTGTTTTATGGCCACTGACATCAAGCCCACCGGTTAGTAATAGAGAGATGTCTATACAGTTGTGCTCAAAAGTTTACAGACCCCGGCCAAATTTTTGCTTTATGGTCCTTTTTTCAGAGAATATGAATGATAACACCAAACTTTTTCTCCACTCATGGATAGTGGTTGGCTGAAGCCATTTATTGTCAAACTACAGTGTTTTCTCTTTTTAAATCATAATGACAACCCAAAACATCAAAATGACCCTAATCAAAAGTTCACATATCCCATTTCGTAATACCGTGTATTGCCCCTTCTAATATCAATGACAGCTTTAAGTCTGTTGTAGTAGTTGTGGATGAGTTTTTTTATTTTCTCAGATGGTAAATCTACCCACTCTTCCAGGCAAAAAGCCTCCAGTTCCTGTAAATTCCTTTGCTGTCTAGCATGAACTGCGCGCCCGAGATCTATACAGAGTGGCTTCAAAAGCTCATTCCCTTTTGAGCCTCACCATGTGCCCAAATAGTAGTGTATGAGCACATGTGGGGTATTGCTGTATGCAGGAGACATTAAATAGTAAACTACTTGGTAATTTTTCTCTTATTATCTCTTGTAGAAATGAAAAATGTCAAGTTAAATATTCATAATATTGTAATTGTATATTTTTCATTTTCAACGGTTGATGCTGAAGAAATCTCTGAAACACATGTGGGGTAAAAATGTTCACTACACCCATACGCTGATTCCTTGAGGAGTGTAATTTCCCAAATGGGGTCACTTCTGGAGGGTTTCTTCTGTATTTAAGATTTACTAGGTGTTGATGGCACTCGATAGTTCAAAGAAAGTCTGACCTCCTGTCTCTGCAGAAAAAACATGTGCTGGACTGGTATTCAAATTGGCTCATAGAGAAAGGTTTAAAATATTTAGATGCCAACAGGTTGAGATAAAACAATTTGCATTGCTAGAATATTGATGACAAGTTAGCAAGTTTGATAGGTGCAAGTCCTAGGGTTTGGTTTGACTTTGAAAATGAATCTATCAGAAGGAGGATGTCCCCTAAATAAATGTTTTGCAAGCATTGAAGGGTAAAGTTGATCACATCCAGGAAAAGAGGCTATGAGAAGGTGGCTACACATGTGCACACTAAAGGAACTCAGGAGTCGGTAGTAGTTTTTAATTATTTAACAACTTTCGTCTAAAGGTACCGTCACACTGAACGATATCGCTAGCGATCCGTGACGTTGCAGTGTCCTGGCTAGCGATATCGTTCAGTTTGATACACAGCAGCGATCAGGATCCTGCTGTGATATCGTTGGTCGCTGCAGAAAGTCCAGCACTTTATTTCGTCGCTGGACTCCCTGCAGACATCGCTGAAGCGGCGTGTGTGACACCGATTCAGCGATGTCTTCACTGGTAACCAGGGTAAACATCGGGTTACTAAGCGCAGGGCCGCGCTTAGTAACCCGATGTTTACTCTGGTTACCAGCGTAAAAGTTAAAAAAACAAACACTACATACTTACATTCCGGTGTCTGTCCCCCGCTGTGCTTCCCTGCACTGGCTGTGAGCGCCGGCCAGCCGGAAAGCACAGCGGTGATGTCACTGCTCTGCTTTCCGGCCGCTGTGCTCACAGCCAGTGCAGGAAAGCACAGCGCCGGGGACAGAGAGCGGAAGGTAAGTATGTAATGTTTGTTTTTTTTACTTTTACGATGGTAACCAGGGTAAACATCGGGTTACTAAGCGTGGCCCTGCACTTAGTAACCCGATGTTTACCCTGGTTACCGGCATCGTTGGTCGCTGGAGAGCTGTCTGTGTGACAGCTCTCCAGCGACCAAACAGCGACGCTGCAGCGATCGACATAGTTGTCGGTATCGCTGCAGCGTCGCTGAGTGTGAAGGTACCTTAAAACTCAAGCCATTGCGATTTGATGGATGAACGCTATGTAGGAAAATCAATCATGTGCAAGCCTAGATAGGTCCACCCGGGTGTTCTCCACCCTTTTCTTAATAGTATCAAGTCATCAGATTGCTGGAATTTCTCTTTGCCTTGTTCGTTTTATTCTTCCGACCATGATGTCCTTCTCCAGTGATTGCTCTGTTTGTATGAAATGTCAAAAGTAGACGAGTTGTAGCTTGGTGATCCTTGCTTCGAATGACATGTCTGACTACATTTGTTCCAAAATTAATTTGTTTGTTCTTCTCGCCATCCATGGCATTGATATCATCCTTCTCCATCACCACATTTCAAAGGCATCGATTTTTCTTCTGGGTACGGGGGGTGGGTACTAGTTTTCATTGAAGAGATATAGTTGGTATACAGAGACCTATTTACTAGCAATCCTACATAAAAAGCATGCAAATTAGTTCTACTAAACAAGCCATATTAGCTAAATAGAGACTGCTTAAAAGGAAAGAAAAACCCATGTGAAATCAGCTGTGTCTATGTCAGTATAGAACAGGGTACTGATAGGCTGGATGATATACTTTAGATGCAAGGGATCTGGAACCCCTACGGGCAATGATTCATGGTAACATGGTAAACAGAAAATCTTTCCTGCAAAGGAAATTATAGAAAAAGTTAATCAACTTTACAGAGGCTTGTCCAATTTCTTTTGTTTCCACTTTGATGCCCTAAAACAGGATGGCTACCAGGCTATGTAAAAATTATTTGGCAAAGCTCCATGGAGTAAAGCATTGGATTACATGACATTTAAATCTAAACCCCAAAAATATCAAATGCATATATAATAATGAAGAAACAGTAGGCAAATGCAAGACTATTTGCTGCTTTCTACATTGATTTGTAAAAGGAAGTAGGAAAAACTGTATTTAATTTTGAAACATACATTAAGTCTTTAGTGACCTTCCTAGCAAAAAGTTAATAGTCCTCCTGTTAGGCGCTGGGATTCTCTCGCTGCACAGGGTGGATCCCAAGCCTTGTCTGCACTTGCGACCTGTCTCCCATCCAGTTTTGGCTGCTGTGGGTGCTGCTGAGCATAGACGTCGATCCCAGCGTCTTGCTCAGGCTCGTGCTGTTTGTCTGGTTACTGCTGGCTCTTCAGTCAGGCCTATGGTAACCAGCGGTAGGCAGCGACGAAAGGAAGCTCTGGAAACTAATTCCAGAAATCATACTACTGAGCATGCTCGTGATGTGACGGTGTCTCATTGGTGGTCGGTCGTCAGCTGCTCAGGTGATGAGGCAGCCCCGGATTGACCCACGAGCAAGGTCCTGTCTGACTGGACATGAGCTGATACCTATGAAAGGGTCTCAGTTGCGCACGTTGTGGCACTAGTCTCATTGTGCTTATGTGTCTGTATGGGACTCTGCACCAGTGTGATTTCTGTATGCATGTGCTAAGGATCGGCTTTAAGCCATTAGAATTCCAGCGTATGCTGAGAGGAGCTAGTGTGTGTGAATTTGGGGCTGTTATTTAAGCCATTAGAATACCAGCTTCTCCGGAGAGGAGTTGTTAAATGCATGCGCTTTTTAAGAGATCACTGAGTGTCCTCTATCCCGCCAGAGGGCTACGACTCGCTGTGAGGTTAACAGGGGCCGTGTCTAGCGCCATATCTCCTTAGTTGCAGTTAGCTGCACCGTTTTGGGCAAAGGCTGCTTTGTTATTGTGAATAAGGGACACATCTCTATAGCAGAGCATCTGTTCCGCTACTGTGTTCACCTCTCTGAGCAGTCATCAGAGTAGGGTAATTAGCGCACAGTTCTCATGGAGTGACGTTTAACTCTGTGTGTACTTTTTGTACCGTCCCTCCATTACCTTAGCTGCAGCTTAACATCTCTGCACGGTGGACCCTGGGTTGCGATAGCATTACATTAGTTATTTTTACTTAGTGCGATCCGCTAACCCTAGCATCTCCTTCTTGAGTAGGGCACCATCCAAAATAACTACGTACTTTTATGTTCTGGATCTGTTAGGTACACAAAGAGCTGCATTATTATCTACAGAATCAAAAATGTAAAAAAGTATATGTCTGACCATGTTTCAGGCATAAGTGGCAGTTTGCCTATTTATTATACATGTTGTAATCATTCTAGCAGTTCAAATTAGTTCCAAGAAATAATAGTAGGCATAATGCGCATTTTCTTGAAATTACAAGATGCACAGAAGGATTGTGTCCCTTCTGTCGTCTAAAAGTTTCTTTTATTAGCAGCTACAATTCCCATCAGTTCTGTTGAATTTTCCATGAATATTTAATGTTCCTCATAAAGTCATTGAAAGTTGTAACAGAAATAACAGAGGAATAACTTGTGAAAAGCAAGAAACGTTCTTGTGTGTAACACTGTTAAGATCCAAAAGCAAGTTAACAGATTCAGCTTTAGAGTATTTTGGGCCTTCAAAATTAAACACATTTTATGAGCTAAGAGCCATCTTCACTGCATGATTATTATGGACAAGTTCATCCAGTGATGCTCGTTCCACAGTAATTGTGCACACCAAACAGGCACCCAATCATCCAATGAACAAGAAAAATGCTCTTCAGGGGAAGGAATCTTTTGGTTTGCATAAAAGACCATCGTTCTCAGCAGTGTATTGTCAAGTGTAAACAGGACCTTTGCTACAAAGAACAATGTCAACTTATGCACTGCGAACATTTATTACGGATTGTTAAGTGCTCAACTGAAGCGCGATCTTCCTGTATAAAAAGGTAACCAACAAAGTAGCACTCTGTAGCGCTATGGCATTGAAACGTGAAATATGTGAAATTTGAATTGCATTACTGTTCTACAAAACTAGAAAAAGGATTAGAGAGGATTCACATTAGGCAGGTTCACAGCAACGAGAATCACCTAATGGTGGCTGCGGAGTACTTATGAATTAGTTAATTTATGCACTAAGTATTTTCAATGTTTCTAATGTTCTAGAGCAGTATTGCAATTCAAAATTTCATATATTTCATCTGTTAGGGTTGGTGGATTGCACTGAATAAAAATAAATAATAGAGTGCAAACACACCCCCGGGTCCACCGTGCAGGGATGTATAACTGCTGCTAGTGTGAACAATGGAGAAAATAATCAGCGAGCGATTGCTTGAACACACTGTGTTAACACCACACAGTGTGAATGGACACCTGAGTATCAAGCTCCGTTACTTCACAGAGCGGTACTGAACAAAAGAATACAAAGTGCTATACCCTGTTAAACGTCACAGGGATAAAGCTCGAGAAACCTCAATGATGCTTGATTTAATACCCTCAAGGCTAAGGGATGGATTTGCCTAGTAACTTAACTGTGCTAACCACACACATAAAGGAAACTGGTGCTAAGCCAAGGACTAATTGCCCCCAGTGACACTAACTGCCTGCTAACGTGTACAGTCCCAGAGCTAAGACAGACTCACACAGCCTGCAGACAGAATAGTAGAGTATCCACACTCACACACCATAACACATATGATACTAGCTCCCCGGCGAGCTCCTCTGAGAGCCTTTTATACACTAGGCTCCACCCCAAACACTCACGCCAAGCCGGCCGTGACATCGCCCGCTGGCCAATCCGCAGCTGTGACATCACCAGAGCAGGTAACGTCCAACCACCAATGAGAAGACCCCCACATCACGGACATGCTCAGTAAGGTGATTTCTGGACTTAGGCTCCAGAGCGCAGGACAGCACTTGCGTAGCACTGACTCCCTTAGATTTAGCTGAAGAGTCAGCAGCAACCAAGCGTGTAGCATAAACCTGAGCAAGACGCTGGGATCGATGTCTGTGCTGAGCAGCAATGTGAGTGGCCGGACCCGAGTGGGGGACCACAGCACCAGGCAATGCCCTGAATCTATCACGCACAGCAGGAGAATCCTGGCGCCTAAAATTATCTTTGCATGCTATAGCGCTAGTGCTACAGAGTGCTACTTTATTTATTGGTTATATATGGAGTTGGTTACTCTCAGTAAGCACCTGTTCACACCTGATTTCTGTTTGGAAGTGACGATCAGTCTTTTAATATTTGTATACATTGGCTCTCTGACTGAGCACTCCACCCCTCAGCCTCAGACGTTTTAAATTACAGCATGATCCTACCTTCCCATATAAATGTAGACTTTAGTCTAAGAGAGGATTCACATTAGATAGGTTCTCAGCAAGGAGAATCACCTGTTCACACTTGATTTCTGTTTGGAACTGATGGTCAGTCTTCTGATATTTAAAAAGGTAATTAACCCTTTCCTGTATTAGGGTGTGAATTAATTTCCAGGTAAGGGCTGAGGGGGTTTAGGAGCTATACCAGTAGGAACCTGCTATATTACAGTGCCTTGCAAAAGTATTCGGCTCCCTGGAACTTTTCAACCTTTTCCCACATATCATGCTTCAAACATAAAGATACCAAATGTAAATTTTTGGTGAAGAATCAACAACAAGTGAAACACAATTTTGAAGTTGGATGAAATTTATTGGTTATTTTACATTTTTTGTGGAAATTCAAAAACTGAAAAGTGGGGCGTGCAATATTATTCGGCCCCTTTAATTTCAGTGCAACAAACTTACTCCAGAAGTTCATTGTGGATCTCTGAATGATCCAATATTGTCCTAAATGCCTAATGATGATAAATATAATCCACCTGTGTGTAATCAAGTCTCTGTATAAATATACCTGCTTTGTGATAGTCTAAGGGTTCTGTTTGAAGCACAGAGAAGACCAAGGAACACAACAGGCAGGTGCGTGATACTGTTGTGGAGAAGTTTAAAGCTGGATTTGGATACAAAATGATTTCCAAAACTTTAAACATCGCAAAGAGCACTTTGCAAGCGATCATATTGAAATGGAAGGAGTATCATACCACTGCAAATCTACCAAGACCCAGCCGTCCCGCTAAACTTTCATCTCAAACAAGGAGAAGACTGATCAGAGATGCAGCCAAGAGGCCCATGATCACTCTGGATGAACTGCAGAGATCTACAGCTGAGGTGGGACAGTCTGTCCATAGGACAACAATCAGTCGTACACTGCACAAATCTGGCCTTTATGGAAGAGTGGCAAGAGGAAAGCCATTTCTCAAAGATATCCAAAAAAAGTGTTGTTTAAAGTTTGCAACAAGCCACCTGGGAGACACACCAATCATGTGGAAGAAGGTGCTCTGGTCAGATGAAACAAAAATCGAACTTTTTGGCATCAATCCCAAACGATATGTTTGGCATAAAGGCAACACAGCTCATCACCCTGAACACACCATCCCCACTGTCAAACATGGTGGAGGCAGCATCATGGTTGGGGCCTGCTTTTCTTTAACAGGGACAGGGAAGATGGATAAAATTGATGGGAAGATGGATGGAGCCAAACACAGGACCATTCTTGAAGAAAACCTGTTGGAGTCTGCAAAAGACCTGAGACTGGGCTGGAGATTTGTCTTCCAACAAGAAAAGGATCCCAAATATAAAGCAAAATCTACAATGGAATGATTCACAAATAAATGTATCCAGGTGTTAGAATGGCCAAGTCAAAGTCCAGACTTAAATCCAATCGAGTATCTGTGGAAAGAGCTGAAGACTACTGTTCACAAACGATCTCAATCAAACCTCACTGAGCTCAAGCTGTTTGCCAAGGAAGAATGGGCAAGGATTTCAGTCTATCAATATACAAAACTGAGAGAGACATACCCCAAGCGACTTGCAGCTGTAATCGCAGCAAAAGGTGGCGCAACAAAGTATTAAGTTAAAAGGGCTGAATAATATTCACTTTACTGCTCACCCGTTCCGTTTATCCGTGCAGCCATTTGTCCTCCGAGTCTTTTTTCCCTTCTTTCCTTGCAGGCATTCTTTTTTACTTCTTCATTCCAGGCCTGGTCTTCTGGAAAAACTAGGCCTCGGACATCATCATACCAGAGCCCAGAGCAAAAAAAGGAATATTGGCAGAGAATAGGTTCAAAGCAGATTGAATTTCTCTGTAAAATATAGTGAATTGACATATTTGAATCTTGGAAGATAGACAGAAGCGCCCTGTGTACACACAGATCTTACATCCTGTTCATACTACAGGTAGATATTACTCTCACAAGAGAAAAATCTGGAATTTTGATGATGCAAACTGTATGGAAATTGCAGCTGGAAACCGAATGGAAAATGCAAAACATATAATGCTCAGCATAAATGAGTACAGTCACTGGACACCTACTTAAAGGGAATCTGCCTGTATGATCAACCCTCTTAAGCCATCTATAAGAGCATGCAGGTCATATAAAGCTGAATAAAATGATACCTTAATATCTGTGATCCAATGTTTTTTTTTCCAGAGAAATCCACTTTGTTCTCTATATATGTGTTTGAGCTGTTAAGATCTATTGGCTGAACATAGATCTGCCTAAGACTCCGCCTCCAGAACTTATTTTACATAAACAGTGCATTACCAGTGTGAGACTAAGTATTCGGACAGAAATCCGAGAGTGGACCCTCTGGGTCGTGACTCTAGAGCCCCCGGGGTCGAGCGGACCAGATGGAATCACCCCCTATACAGGGAGTGTTAGGAGCAGGACCTCGGGGGAATGGAGACACAACAGCTAGAGCCAAAGGGACGACCCAAAATAAAGAAGGAAACCACAGGCTATAAGGATGGCAGGGAATAATAGGAAAACAAGACTTAACTGAAAGAATGTCTGGAACACGGAACGGCAGGACTCAGCAGGAACACGGACCGGCAGGATACAGCAGGAACACGGACAGGCAGGACTCAGCAGGAACACGGACTGGCAGGATACAGCAGGAACACGGACTGGCAGGATACAGCAGGAACACGGACTGGGAGGATACAGCAGGAACACGGACTGGCAGGATACAGCAGGAACACGGACTGGCAGGATACAGCAGGAACACGGACTGGCAGGATACAGCAGGAACACGGACTGGCAGGATACAGAGACAAAGCAAGGACTGGGCTGAGAAAAGACACTGGTACAGGGGAGCCTAGGGCATAGGGACACTGACGGCAGACAGTGCACCTACAAAGCAAAGGCGTCTTACCTAGGAAGACGCCGGGAAGAAATACCCGATGGGCGCCGCCATGTTGGGGCGGAGCCACCGGGTCGCGACCTCCCAGAAGGCTCAGCGACGGGGGAGACGCGACCGCGCATGCGCGAAGAGACCAGACGCCGAGAGCCGGCGAAGTAGGAGGCAGAGCGGCGCGGGACAGGATCGTGAGCGCGCCGAGGGATGGGAGAAGCCGGGTAAGTATGCACGGGCGTGACAGTACCCCCCTCCTTAGTCCCCCTCCTTTTAAGGCTAGAAAGGAATCTTTTCATGATAAGGGGAGCGTTGATGTTCTCTCGGGGCTCCCAGGACCTCTCCTCAGGGCCAAATCCCTCCCAATCAATCAAAAAATAAGTTTTACCCCTAACTACTTTTTTGGCAAGAATATCTTTAACATTAAAGATTCCATCAGAAGTACAGAGCTGAGGAGAGGAAGAGGTAGCGGAGTGAAAACAATTAAAGACTGCGGGTTTAAGAAGAGACACATGGAAGGCATTGGGGATGCGCAAAGAGGCAGGTAGCTTCAACTTATAAGAGACATTATTAATGCGACTCAAGATAGGAAAAGGACCAATGTAGCGAGGACCCAGTTTGTAAGAGGGAATTTTAAGCTTGATATAGCGAGAGGAGAGCCAAACTTTATCACCCGGAGAATATGGCGGAGCATCCAAACGCTTCTTGTCAGCAAACCTTTTCATATTAAGGCTAGCTTTCTCAAGAGCCACTTTGGTCTCATTCCAAATCATAGAGAATTCCCGGGACAAGAAATCCGCTGCCGGTACCCCCGAGGAAAGAGAAACAGGAAGAGGAATGTTCGGATGTTGACCATAGACTACGAAAAAGGGAGATTTGGAGGAAGACTCGCTGGGAAGATTGTTGTAAGAGAATTCAGCCCAAGGGAGAAGAGAGACCCAGTCATCTTGGTGTGCATTGGTGAAGTGTCGCAGATATGTAGTCAGAACTTGATTAACTCGCTCCACTTGTCCGTTGGACTGAGGGTGATAGGCGGAAGAGAAGTCCAAGTTAACCTTTAATAGACTGCAGAGAGCTCTCCAAAAACGTGAGGTAAATTGTACTCCATGGTCTGAGACAATATGATGTGGAAAACCATGAAGACGGAAGACTTGGTGTAAAAAGATCTTTGCCAACTCAGGAGCGGAAGGCAGACCAGGCAAAGCGATGAAGTGAGCCATTTTAGAGAACCGATCTACAACAACCAAGATGACAGAGCAATTCAAGGAAGAAGGTAGATCAGTGATGAAGTCCATAGCGATATGACTCCATGGAACGGAAGGCACAGGCAGAGGATGCAGGAGACCGGAGGGAAGCTGCCTAGGGACTTTATTTTTAGCACAAGAAGGACAAGAAGCGATGAATTTGGTGACGTCTTGACGGAGAGATGGCCACCAGTAGTGCCGAGAGATAAGAGACATTGTCTTCTTGACTCCTACATGTCCTGCAATTTTGGAGGAGTGACCCCAACGTAAAACTCTCTCCTTGTCTTGATTAGCCACAAGAGTCTTGCCAGGAGGAGTAGGAATCACTCTTAGAGGAGCAAGAGTGACGATCCTCGCAGGATCAATGATGTGAGCCGGAGAATCCTCCATGTCCTGAGGTTGAAAGGATCTCGAAAGAGCATCTGCTTTGACATTCTTATTTCCAGGTCAGAAATGAAGTTCAAACTCAAATCGTCCGAAGAATAAAGACCATCTGGCTTGTCGTGGATTTAGTCTTTGGGCAGACTGAATATAGGCCAGATTCTTGTGGTCAGTGTAAATGATGAATGGATGAAGAGACCCTTCAAGAAGATAACGCCATTCTTCCAAGGCTAGCTTGATAGCCAATAGCTCCTTATCCCCTATAGAGTAGTTACGCTCAGGAGTGGAAAAAGTTTTAGAAAAGAAACCACAGGTCACCAAACGTCCGGACGAAGATCTTTGCAAAAGTACTGCTCCAGCTCCAATAGAAGATGCGTCGACCTCAAGGACAAACGGTCTATTAGCATCAGGACGATGAAGCACAGGGGCCGTAGCGAAACTTTGTTTAAGGGACAAAAAAGACTCTTCAGCCTCAGGGGTCCAAAGGCTGGAATTGACTCCCTTGCGAACTAGGGCAGAGATAGGCTTGGTCATGGAAGAAAAATGAGGAATAAATTGTCTATAGTAGTTGGCAAAGCCAAGAAAACGTTGGATTGCTTTTGTTCCAAGAGGACGAGGCCAATTCAGGACAGCAGAAACCTTCTCTGGATCCATCTCTAAGCCAGATCTTGAGACAATATACCCAAGGAAGGGAAGAGAGGACTGTTCAAAGACGCACTTTTCAATCTTAGCGAACAGATGATTCTCTCTTAGCCTTTGCAGGACTCAGCTGACATCTCGCCTGTGAGTGGAGAGATCCGGAGAGAAGATGAGGATGTCGTCAAGGTAAACCACGACTGAGGAGTAGAGAAGATCCCGAAATACATCGTTCACAAATTCCTGGAAGACCGCGGGGGCGTTGCAGAGACCAAACGGCATAACCAAGTATTCGTAGTGACCGTCACGAGTATTGAAGGCGGTCTTCCACTCATCGCCTGCACGAATACGAACCAGATTGTATGCGCCACGTAGATCTAATTTGGTAAAGATTTGCGCACCCCGAAGACGGTCGAAGAGTTCCGGAATGAGTGGCAGAGGATATTTGTTCTTCACCGTGATGTTGTTTAGGCCTCGATAATCAATGCAGGGACGGAGGGAACCGTCTTTCTTCTTCACGAAAAAAAAACCCTGCTCCGGCCGGAGAAGAAGACTTGCGGATGAAACCTTTAGCAAGATTTTCTTGAATGTACTCAGACATAGCTTGAGTCTCAGCAGTAGAGAGAGGATAGATTCTGCCCCTGGGCGGGTTAGTTCCAGGCACGAGATCTATGGGACAATCATAGAGACGGTGAGGCGGAAGCTCCTCAGCCTCCTTCTTGTTGAAGACATCAGAAAAAGCGCTGTAGACAGAGGGTAAGGCGGGAAAGGAAGAAGAAGGAGAAGAATTAGAGGAATATCCCACAGGAAGCACCGGCAGCAGACAACGTTCCCGACAAAGCTCACCCCAGCGCAAGATATTACCATTGCGCCAATCTAAAATGGGCTCGTGGCTCCGTAACCAAGGAAGACCTAAGAGCATAGGATGAGACAGACCCGCTAAAACATAAAATGCAATTCTCTCCTTGTGCAGAGCCCCAACCTGAAGTTCCACCTCAAGTGTCACTTGAGTAATGGTCTCCTGTAAAGGTTTACCATCCACAGATGCTAGAATCACAGGAGCCTCTAAGGTTCTGACTGGAACGGAGAATTTCAAAACCTCTTCCAACCTAATAAAATTCCCTGCAGCGCCCGAATCCACATACGCATCCAGAGAAACGCCCTTGCCCGCAATATGCAAAAGAACGGACAAAGTAAGGGGTTGAGAGGAATCACACACACCTAGGGAGGCCTCTCTTACCTGACCTAGGCGGAGGAGTTTTCCGGACGTTCAGGGCAAGAGCGCAATAAATGAGCAGCACTTCCGCAGTAAAAACATAACCCCTGAGTGCGCCTCTCTTTACGACGTTGTTGGGACATTTTAAGACGGTCCACTTGCATAGGTTCCGGTGCGGACGCCTGAGAGGAGGTTCTAGGCTGTGGACTGAGTGGCTTACGGGTGGCAGAAGAAGGACGAAGAGACCTCCGCTCGCGAGCGCGTTCTTGGAACCGAAGGTCAATACGGGTCGCTAAGGATATTAATTCCTCCAAAACCGTAGGGGTGTCCTGACCAGCTAACTCATCCTTTATGCGCCCAGAGAGACCCCGCCAGAAAGCACCCACCAACGCCTCATTGTTCCAGCCCAAGTCAGAGGAGAGGGTGCGGAACTGAATAGCGTACTGGCCTACGGATAACGATCCCTGATGGAGAGAGAATAGGGCTTCAGTTGTAGAGGCCAGTCGTCCAGGTTTGTCAAAGACAAGACGGAAAGTCTCCAAAAATTCAGACAACCGGGAGACTAGGGGATCGTCTCGCTCCCAGAGTGGATTAACCCATGCCAAGGCGTCACCCTCTAGATGGGAAATCAAAAACGCAACTTTGGACCGATCCGTCGGGTAATGCTGGGGCAGAAGCTCAAAGTGAAGACGGCATTGGTTTAGAAATCCTCGGCAGGACTTAGGATCCCCATTGTACCGAGGCGGTTTAGCCAAGCGGGGTGGAGGGTGGGAAGCAGGAGCAGACGTAGAAGCGGCTGTCTGGATGGAAAGCAGCCGATCGTCAATAGAAGACATATTAGTAAGTATATATGGGCCTGGGTGTCACGCTGCTGAGCTAACTCTTGCTGTAAGCCAATGAGTAGAGCGGCGTTGCCAGGATCGGAGGACTGGAGCGTGGACAAACGAGAATCCATAGCCTTCATAAAGGACATCATACGGGACTGATTCTCCCACAAAAAGAGTAGCTCTTTTTGCGTAGCAGAGGCCCCAGCGGGGTCCATGGCCTTTGCTTCCTGTAAGTATTCGGACAGAAATCCGAGAGTGGACCCTCTGAGTCGTGACTCTAGAGCCCCCGGGGTCGAGCGGACCAGATGGAATCACCCCCTATACAGGGAGTGTAAGGAGCAGGACCTCGGGGGAATGGAGACACAACAGCTAGAGCCAAAGGGACGACCCAAAATAAAGAAGGAAACCACAGGCTATAAGGATGGCAGGGAATAATAGGAAAACAAGACTTAACTGAAAGAATGTCTGGAACACGGAACGGCAGGACTCAGCAGGAACACGGACCGGCAGGATACAGCAGGAACACGGACAGGCAGGACTCATCAGGAACACGGACTGGCAGGATACAGCAGGAACACGGACTGGCAGGATACAGCAGGAACACGGACAGGCAGGATACAGCAGGAACACGGACTGGCAGGATACAGCAGGAACACGGACTGGCAGAATACAGCAGGAACACGGACTGGGAGGATACAGCAGGAACACGGACTGGCAGGATACAGCAGGAACACGGACTGGCAGGATACAGCAGGAACACGGACAGGCAGGATACAGCAGGAACACGGACAGGCAGGATACAGCAGGAACACGGACAGGCAGGATACAGCAGGAACACGGACTGGGAGGATACAGCAGGAACACGGACTGGGAGGATACAGCAGGAACACGGACTGGCAGGATACAGCAGGAACACGGACTGGCAGGATACAGCAGGAACACGGACTGGCAGGATACAGAGACAAAGCAAGGACTGGGCTGAGAAAAGACACTGGTACAGGGGAGCCTAGGGCATAGGGACACTGACGGCAGACAGTGCACCTACAAAGCAAAGGCGTCTTACCTAGGAAGACGCCGGGAAGAAATACCCGATGGGCGCCGCCATGTTGGGGCGGAGCCACCGGGTCGCGACCTCCCAGAACGCTCAGCGACGGGGGAGACGCGACCGCGCATGCGCGAAGAGACCAGACGCCGAGAGCCGGCGAAGGAGGAGGCAGAGCGGCGCGGGACAGGATCGTGAGCGCGCCGAGGGATGGGAGAAGCCGGGTAAGTATGTGCGGGCGTGACAGAGACATGTAGATCAGGAGTGCAAACTGTCAGCCATTACATGTCTTATTAGTAAAATAATCCCTGGAGGCAGATTCTCAGGGAGATCTACACGCAGACTGGAAATATGGTCTTGAATTAATTTGTTAGGAACATTTTTGTGTGAGCAAAGTAACAAATCTTGTTTGCAATCAATGGTGTATTTTGTACTATGGTATCCTATAGAAAATGTTGATTCTGAAAGGAAACTAAATATTTTCTGACAAATCTGTTGAGATGCACTCATTTATGGTGAACACTGTGCATACATATTATACAATAGTTTCAGGACCGGGTATATGTAAGACAGTTAGAATAAAACCATTCAACATGAGCAATCGTTCTAGATTGGCAGAAAACAGCTGTTTTTGCTATATATAGCAACCAATTACAGCACAGATTGTTTTTTTCCATTTATTATGGATGACAGCATTTTTTTCTATAAGATATTTTTGTTAAATGTAGTCCAGTAAATACATCGTGATCTGTTTCCTGAAAAAATGTGGCCAAAAGTAGGGGCAGTAATCAAGTATAACAAATATACCGCTTTTATTCCCCGATGCTTCTACGCTGCTGTACAAGAGCTCCACACCAAACTTTAATTAGCTGAGCCATGACGTGCACAAATTGCTTTTTGAGGACATCTGTAGAATATGTGATATAATGGAATGTATCAAGATTTTGTTCCTGATAAAGAGTCAGAATAAGTAGACTTCGAGTGTGCTGCTGATTTAGGAATGAATCATAAACAGATTGATCAAAGTTGGTTTACTTGTCAACGCATTTCATAGTCAAATCCAACTCATTCCTCAGGACAACCACATCTTTTCACATGCGGTTGTCCTGAGGAAGGAGTTGGATTTGACTCTGAAATGCGTTGACAAATAAACCACCTTCAGTCAAACAGTTTATGATGATTCATTCCTAAATCGGCAGCACACTCAAAGCCCACTTATTCTGACTCTCTATTATGCACAACTTTGTGGACATTGCAGCGACTAATAAATAGACTATGCTAGTGGTTGTGTCACACACAACACTCACTGATAAGCAGCTTTCAAATAAATCTTTATCCATAATACCCAGATAAGACCCTATTGTGCTTTTTATCCCTTTACAAGATTTTGTTCCTTGTGGATTCCAAATAAATCTGTC